>NC_009187.1:364150-369150 GCF_000149385.1 Cryptococcus deneoformans B-3501A
CAAGTGCAACACTGGATTGAGCGAGTCCAATCATGAAAATCCATTAGAGTATTTAGGCTGACCTGTCAACGAAGTCCGACATGACTATCCTCATATCAATCGATGGCTCAAGAACCTTTATTGGAATTACCCGGCCTTCAAGGATACCACCAATTTCGACCGTGAGCCTTTACATACTACGAGCTCAAAGCATATGCTAATTTTCATCTACAGACATCAAGGACCTTTATTGGTACTCTCAAGTCAACCTTAACCCTACCCGAATTGTTCCTATTGGGCCCAAGCACAATGTTGAACCTCTTTAGACAGCCAGCAGAAAATTGATGAAGGTTAACGGAGCACGGAAGAAGGAAAAATAGGGAGACCTTGTCACCCAAAAGAAAATGCAATTAATTATGATTTACAGACTATTAGATACTAATCTATCCTTTTAGGTAGTCTAAACGTCACACAGCGCACACCGGATAAACACCTTTGTTTCCATCCTTTGTACGACATCCCCATCTCTGAATTCGCCCTGCTTATAATTACAAAAACCAATTTCATGCTCACCGCAAGTCGCTCTTCAGGCTTGCGGATCAGGCTGCCTCTTCCATCATGCCGCAGCGCGACTCGTACTCCTGGTATCTACCAGCAACCGCGCTCCCCGATTCGCCTTCTTACCCTCGACCACCTTCTGGGACATCCGAATTTGATAATGAAGATCGACCATTCCAGTATTCAACAGCTGGCCCGCCAACAATCTACTCGGAGTTGGAAACAGCTTGGTCCCAGCCTAGCCACATACCGCCTCAAACCGCCAGGTCCCCGCCTCCACCATTACCCACACCTGGTCGAAGCAAGTATGATGCGATTCCACCAGAAAGCGAGTTTGATGGGAGAGAGGAAGATGATGCCGATGATGATGGTGACCTGTATCATCGGAGTGACTGGGAAGAAGAGCCCAAGACGAGTGCGACTGGTTGGAGTCGATCGTCCTGGGCTGGACCGACGACGGGAGGTACACATCTGACGCACTTTCCGAAACTCGGAGGGATCAAGGAAGACGAAGAATCGATCCCGCCTGTTTTTGATACAGGACTCAACCAGGTGATGTTCCAGCGAGTATCGGCGCCTCCAGATAGTGTGAGTTACGGGAAAGTGGAATACGCAATTGATCAAGGAGGGGTGATGGATAGTCCTGGCGAGATGACTCCGGCTGTATATCGTGATAGGGATAGTATGCCCCTCATGGTACCAGCGGAAGCAGGACCGGATGTTGAGACTCCAAGAAACCTTTTCATGACACAAAGACAGTCCACCTTGCCTTCCATCCTTGATCTCGACCATCTCGTCAAGAAACCAACAGCCCCACCCCCACCGGCAGTCAAAGCCGACCCTATTTCCAACCTTTACCAAGCACAGTCCCGCCTCCAGCCTCGAGATCCCTTTGCAGATAGCCCGATTGACGAAATACCACAGGAGGAAAAACAACGTCTTACTCGCCATCGATCGCCCTATGCCGCGCAGACTACACCTGATTTGACAAAGGTACATAACCGCCGTCATGCTCCTGGCTCATCGCCAAAGCTGCTTACTCCCGAAGCACATCAGAGGCTGGGAAGGATGTCGATGGCTACTGCACGTTATACATTACCTACTCAACGTAATCCTGGAAGGAGCCTGAGATTCCCCTTCCGCAATAGTGAGGCGTCGAAGAATAATGAAGATGATAGCCCACCACTTCTTGTCCTCTCTGCACCAGGCCGTTTTTACCTGACTTACCGGGTTTTTATTCTACCATTACTGACTCTGACATGTGCGCTTATCCTGACCATGTGCAACACCACATCATCTAGCTCGCTGGGTGGCTTCATCAAGATAGGAAATGGTGTGTTCCAAGGAGCGCAAGGTGGCGGGACTGGAGAGGGGGATGGTGTCGCTCTAGGTGTTTGGGGGTGGTGTGTGCAGGGTGCTGACGAGTAAGTTGCCTTGGCTTGTAGAATGAACGTAAGCAATGTTAACAAGAAGCAGCCCGGAATGTCAAGCGTATAGCAGTGGTGATTTCAAAAATGAGTCAGGTTCATTCACCATCCCGGGAACGTGAGCTACTCTTCCCTTATCACCCATTCATGTCTGACTCCTTTCAAGTTCGACTCTATCCGACCTTTCCTCCCTTCTCATGGCCCTCACTGCCATCACCTGGCTCCTCGCCACCTTCCAGGTCGTCACCGCCTTCCTTCATTTTTATCTCTTCTTCGCACTTTCTTTCCCTCTTTCCCACCTCGTACCCTTTCCAGCTACTAGACAGCCAAGAGAAGAGGTTGATATGCGAGTTAAATGTGAGAGGCCGCCATATGAAGAGTATTTGTGGGTTTGGTGGGCTTGGTGGGGTCATAGAAGATCTCCTGTAGGGTGGATTTTCGGACTTTTGGTTGGCGGATTAAGTCTAGCCACTGTGAGAACCATCTCTTTTTATGGGGAACTTGTAGCTAAGAGAGCCAGTTTGGAGTGACAGTGTTGTTCAAGAGGGCTATAATAAATGGTACGGGGTCTAGCGACATCCACTATGGGTGAGTTCAATGTTTACAAAAAGACAGGAACGACCGCTGACCATAAGCAGCATGGGAGCATTCATGCCCCTTGTCATTCTCTTCTTGTCCCTTGATACATTTATTTCTTCGGTCATGTACTTTGTCAAAATCGTGAGCAATTTTTCCGTCCTCTCTCACCATTTGACCTTACTTGGAACGCTAGAAAACGAATGTTTTCACCCTCTTCAACCCCCCTGACCCTTCACCGACCGTCCTGATGCTTCCTTCCTCCCACAAACCAATGCAACATATCCGCCAGACAAACGGCGGTTCATTCTTCGCCCCGCGGCGGTGCACTATGATGGGAGATACGAGTTACACAGCCAACCATAATGGATACGGGGCCCATGGGTATGCGGAAGAAGGGATGGGAGAAAAAATATGGTTCGATGCAGACGCACCTCCACTTCCACCGGCCGAACCACTCGATCCCGAGACAATTCGATGGTTATCAGCCTATCCCGCTGACCCAGAGCTCACTTCTCTCATTTCTTCCCTTCGTGCCAATAAGCCCAATGAGGATTTTTTGCTTTCCTCCGTTGGATTGCTTTACCTACGACCAGAAACAGAACAGGAACAAGCGCTCTTGGTTCCTCCAATGGGAGTGATTAGGAAAGAGCTGATAGAGGATGCCCATCTCGATCCGTCTCCGTATGCAGAACAAGTGCCAACAGCCGAGTTGGCTCATAATAGCATTGAAGTCATGGTAGCCATCTTGGGAGATACTTTTTGGTGGGATGGTTTGACACGAGATTGCCAAGAGTATATCAAAAAATGTCGAGTGTGTAAAGAGAGAAAGAGGAAGGAAGACATTGAGGTGCAAGCCGACATGGCAGCAGTGCCGTGGACAGGTGTCACTGGTTGGACGCAGGGGATGACAGCGGTGAAAGAAAGTGAAATGGCCGCAGAGACGGCGATGGCAATGAGAAAGGCGGCTGAGGAGGCAGATAAGGCCAAGTTGTAGTTTCGATACGCTTAATATATTGTATGCACATCACTTTAGAACATCATTTGGCCGTTGCTTAGACCAGGGTCGAAATTCACAATACATAGGTACTCTACAAAAATCAGATCACAACATATATGCTCAACAATGTCCCTCACTATACTTCCGCTTCACCCCATCTTTGCCTCCTCACCACGGCCAATTGACCCAACAATCGGTTTGCCTCTTCGTATCTCTTTCTCACTTCTATTTCAGCCTCGGTCTCATCATTCATATCTTCATCATCGCCCATTTTCTCATTCATTCCATCGTAGCTGGTATAGGAATGGGTATGATGAGGCGGAGGAGGACGTGCTGGAGTGTACGGAGATGATTGCGGGTACGGTGTTCGCTGGATATAAGGTGATGTTGATGTTCGAGCAGGAGAGAAAATGGTAGACGACGATGGATTAGGAGATCGATACGCACGGGAGGGATGAGAATGCGACCGTGGGGATGAAGGAGGTCGTATAGTTGCGTTGAGCCGAGCCAAGTGCTAAATGAGGGTTTAGTGATTTTCGGGAATTTACACACGGAATGACATACCAGGTTGTGAAGCAGGGAGTTTTGCTCAGTATACGCTTCGCCCCATTCCCGTCTCATCTCTTCTTCGTCTATCCATTGCTCCTCCTGCATGTTTTCCGCTTTTTCCCGGAAGGGAGAAGACGATGGAGGCTGGTTCCGTATAGGAGAAGAGGACATGAGCGGTGCTGCGTTACTCGCGTGAGGAATGGGAAGCGGTGTCGGGAATGGATAGGCGGCAGAGGATGGAGCTGCTTGTGCTGGGTGGGTGATAGGAGTCGCCAGATGTCCTTGTGGATAGTGGTATTGTTGCTGATGTTGGTACGCGCCACTCGGGGGGGCATTGATCCTGTCCCACTGCTTTGTCCTTCTCCGCTCTACTCCCATCTCCAACCCCGTTTTTATTTGGGGCGTCGAACTGCTTTCTGCTTGAGTATTCTGATAGTAATTGAAGTAGTCTTGATCATAGGTGTGCACAGGAGAGGCAAGAGCGCCACTATGCGGAGAATCTGGCAGGCCAAAGTGCTGGTGCTGCTCCTTCTTCCGCCGTTTGAGGAGGATATCTAGGGGAGATGCAAGATCTGATATTTCTGGTTCTAGAGATGGGGATGGCGAGCGTGGCCTTTTAGGACGTTGAGGAGGTGCGAGCATGACTGTGGCTGTTTGTGTCTCGTCCAAGAAGCAAGATGTATGTGGCAGTACAAGTAGTACTACAGACGCTGGCTGAGATTAACAAACGCTTCGTGTCCGGTATGCAAGTCGTTCTGGGCTCGTCGCCCTCTCACCCGGCGCAGTGGTCTTCAGTCACTGGGGTCTCCGAGGACGCTCTTTCTATCCGCAGTATTCCTTGGGGGAAATCCGACTTGTGAGACAGAGAAAAGATGATATAAATGTGGAAATGAGATAGATTTGGGCGGCAA
>NC_009187.1:374150-436650 GCF_000149385.1 Cryptococcus deneoformans B-3501A
GTAAGAGACGAAAACAAGCATTTGTTCGTCTTCACTGTTGCTCGTCGTCTAGTTTGGATTGCCGTTGATAACACTATTTATTGAAGAAGATCATCAGGTGTATCTCGCCATCTTAAACTGGCGATTACACCGCTTCTCCTTCGCTTTTGGTCCTTCGTTATATAATTCACACAGAAGTTATGGGCCCTCTCCCAACACTTCGTGTCGTTGCCGCATGTTGTCTATAACTTATTTCTTCAATAATCGTCATGAGGCGACTATTCACTGACCTCAGTGCTTTTGTGCCTGGCGAAGAAAGGAGGAGAACGAACGAGAGATGACATCCGGCGTACATCTTTCAACCGTATCCTCCATCTCACATATGTGTCTCTTCAGGACGGACGGAAGTGCACCACTTGGTGCGACTGCTACGATCAGTTTACATCACCGCCAATGTTGCCGACAGCATGGCGCGTCTTTTCAGCGATGACAAGCCGAACATTCACCCGTGAGACGAAAAGCGACGGCATTCAAGACGAGCGGACCTTGTGTGAACATCCGGCAGATTTCAAGCTACACTACCACATCTATTCTTGATATCCCTCGGCTGGGCAGTATAAACTAGGGCTATTATTCAATGCTGGACTTACTTTCATTTCCATTTCTTCCGCGTCCCACGCGCCTCACCTGATCGCAGTCGCGTCGATCTTCCGTCAACACTGTCGATACGTACAACTATTCCCGTTTCCACAATCAACATTTCACGAAAAGGAACACACATTTGGACCCAAACTCTATATGATGATGCCCATTACAAATGGAACCCACAAATCGGCATATGTTGCGCTATGTGCGCGCATGAAAGGACGCTAATATGATTCTCAGTTCATGAAACACATTTGCTGCGGGCGGAGAGCCGAGCTCCGACCTACGCATACCTACCCATAGCGGATGGTGCTAATGGACAACGGTCATTTCATTGGTGAAGAAGGAGACGGAAAAGAAGGCGATGAAGCACTGGACAGGTCTGTGTTCAGTGTGAGTCCCTCCCCATCCTTTCGTGGCGATTTGTGCTCGCAAGTTCTTAAGATGGAACACACGTCTTCTGTAAGATTGGAGGACGAGGGCGAAGAGAGTATACATCGACGATTAAGTACTTCTCCATGGTCATCCAAGGTACAATCCATTTCGGACATCTGTTCGCCTCTTTTTCATGCTTCGTGGCGTAGACCGACCATGCCTTGGAGGTATTTATCAGCGAGTGACATGTAAGTTTTACTAATCAATTGTCAATGAAGAACACTCAGTGCACCGTCTTCTACTCACGTTCGAGGGTCCGATATATCAAGGCCGTCCTTCCTCTAATAACGCATGCACCTTTAGGAAACACCGTGCTGGCCAACGTTTAATTGTTAGATGGTCCAAAGGATCGGTGGCGCACATACGCTCTTGTTTTTCCCGCCGAGGGTCCTTTCCGCAAGGCGAGTGGTCGCCCAATTGTTTCGAGTCGAGATGGCATCGCTCCATTGCTCTAATATGAGTCCTTGCTCCTCCTATTCTTGCCCGGTCCTTCAACAGCTGCTCCACCCGTTAGCCGACCGGTTCTTATCGCGCTTTTACACTCGGAAAGATGTAAGAAAAGCCTTTTTTAATGTTATCGGTGCAAGAAGATGGCACTGCCCCCTTTTAGTGTAGTCGGTTGTTGGGTATGCAGACAGCGAGATATATATAACGCGAGGTTATCAGCCACTTATCAAACAGAACAACATCAGACAAACAACTGGGCGCCGATTATATATCACAGATCTTCTTCACACTCGATCACTGTCTACTTACGCTAATAGCGTTTGCCGCTGGGTCACGACTGACGACGTCGACATTGTGAGGTGAGTAGAGTCGCGCCAAATGTCGATCGTGTCTATAAACTGCGATGGACAGTGGGGTTACATCGCATGACTGGCAAGTTGCCATCGCACGGTCTGCCATCCTGATTACTTTACCTCACTGTCATAACTCACCACCCCAATTCTATGCCCTATTTGACTGGTACACGTACCTACCCACTTACATGGTTAGAAGTCATTTTATGCTTTACCAGCTCCCTCTCAAGATCTAATCTAATCTGCTGTACTGCATTAAATGCGGCGATCCCATACCAAGTGCAAGACTCTGTCAAACTCAGACCCATCCGCGGATTACAACCCCAAAGCTCGTGGCCGTAAGGCTGCGACGAGTGGTAGTAAGAATCGCGCGACTAAGAAGAGAAGAGCACTCAGACCTGGAGTATGCCATAACTGTGGATGTACTGAGGTAAGTCACCCATACAACGAGAGTATCGGCGTCAGTACTGAAAGCTGACGATTTTGCCAGGCTGAGACAACGCTATGGAGGAGTAATCCCGATCGTCTAGGGAAGGGTGATAGAACATCAATGTTATGTAACGCGTGCGGGCTCTGGGTACGTTTGCTTTCCGTGCATCTTTGTTAACGAGACTGATCGCTCGTACAGAGGGCTGAACACGGTTTCAATAGACCAAAGGATTACCAAGGAAGGAGCAAAGCTGCTCAATTATTTTCAGCCAATACTTGCCAATCCTCTCCGTTTACCTCCCTGGTCTCTTTTAACCAGCCGGAACTTCCTCTTGAAATTCCTAGCAATAAGAAGCGCAAGGGAAGTTCTTTTACCTCAACTACTAGTACAACATCTTCTTCATGGTCCTCTGACTCTTACAATGACTCGTCGATCGTCGTTACCGCAAGTACTAATGACCGCAAGGCTGAGGGAAATAGGGAAGGGTCGGGTGATGAGCGGATAAACCCTGATGACACAATGGAGGTCCTATATGCCGCTATGGGCTTAGTTTACCTAGCCAATGTGAGTGTGTCGTACCGCATCTTTCCTGGGCGATCACTTACCGCAATCCAGAAATTGCCTTTCGACAGACTCCACACCATCACCCAAAGAGACGGTGCCTACCTCGTTGTAGCCCCAGATGCTGTGGGCTCCGAGCCTCAGATATATCAGCTTCACCCAGGTAGCCTTGCGCTTTACCCGTATGAAGTGTTGGAGGAAGTGGATAGGGATGAACTGGGATCAGATACCATGATCAACTCTCCTGAGTTTGTAATGGAAAGGGAAAGTAAGAAGAAGATTTTGCCTTCAACAAGGGTCACTGAGAACAAGTTGTTTGCTAGAGAGAGACCATTTCGACCTTGGATAGATTCATTCTAGGACGATAAGATTGACTAGGTTGTAAGTGGGCGAATTTTGGGCCTTCTCCGAATATAGTATATTTTCATAAGGTCAATATTTCATTACCCAGAAATCCAAAATTGTTGTTAATTACCTTCTCAGTTGATACAATCACGATGCATTACTGTACAATGATTTAAGCAATGTGCGCACTGCTAATCGCGAGTCGTGGAATATGGTAAATAAGTTGGTAAGTAGGATTTGCATGCGTAGTAGGAACTGTCGGACATTTGTCAGTAAAGAGATTAATCAAACAAAGGCTGGAGAGTCGAGAAGGGAAAGAAAGGATTACGCCCAGTGATGGGAAAGTTTCATACATCTGGGAGAGACATAATGTAATTACTTTTACGTGAAGACTAGAAGGGAGTGGGCAAAACAATTCGAAGAAACAACGAACAGGGGCCCTACTACGTACTATACATATATAGGGGGAAGAATGAGAATGACACCACCTCAAAAGTATCAAAATTGTGAGCCAGTATCTAAGGCACTGGTGGATAGACAAGGCAACATATGGGCGTTTGGATCTCCTTGAGATCTTTTCGTCGTAGCAATTGGTATTTCTTGCTATTTGCATTTGAGTAGATTTTTTGTAATTTCCCTCTCAACATCATGCGCCCATAAAACACTTTTGAAAGTGTGAAAACAGATATTTTCATCTTAAAAATCTCCCGTTCTGACAAGCAGATAACCTTGGAGGTAGAGGAAGTGGTAAGCAGTAGCTATGTATTTTATATGATGCTCATGGAATGGAGAACATTTATGATTTCGATACTAATAATAAATAATGTTGATTGACTGCCCTATTAGCGGGATCAAAATGCTCTAATCACCTTTTATTGTATTTTTATTACACAATCTTAATATGGGTGGCGAGTGGCCGCTCGTCTCTCGGCTGTCGGCCCTTCGTTGTTTGTTGAGCTTCGTTGTTTTTGTTGACAACTCGAGCATTTCACTCTTCCACATTTCTGCTCTTCCATTCGGAAAGGCTAGTAACTGGTGTAAGGTACTTTGCTGCTCCACGAAAAACCATAGTGATTTCAATTCACTAAAAAAGGCGCCAGACACCACCATCAATCATGTTCTCTTTTTTCGGCGACGAGTCCAAGTTACCAGCTTCGACCGTCATGGTCAGCCGCATGACCGTCAAAAAGCAAGCTGCTGCCCGGCAGCAGTCTTCAGGACCTATGGCAGGGCCCTCGAAACCATCGAATGTAACTCCCAAGCACTCGCATGGTTCTCTTAAAGGGACACCGAGGTCAGCGTCAGAAAAAGGGACACCGAAGCAAGGACCAAGCTCATCCTCAAAAAGTACTTCAAAAGTCAAGCAAGAGGAGCGTATCAGGCCGTCGACCATACCTCGTACTCCTGCATCCTCATCTAGTCCTGGAAGACTGAAGAGAAAAACGCCGAAAGTCCAAGTAGTCGAGTCTGAGTCCTCAAGTGGATCAGAATCAAGCGATGATGCCCTTGATTCCAAACCCAAACGACCAAAAGTTACCCGAAAAGAGACAGGAATTGACATGACGCCTCTGCCTGGAGAACAAGTTGTGGGCCGAAGGGTATTTTGTTGGGATAAGGTGGATATGCGAGGTGAATGGGGAAGGGGCTGGGCGGGTTTTGTGGGGTGCGATGAAGTTGTTAGAGGAAATGTGCAAGGATGGGCGAACGGAGGAGGTGGAGATGGGAGCAAGAATTTGGGGAAGTACAGAGCTTGTGAGTATTTGAGCGGATATATGGACAATGCTAACCGTCGATCAGTCTTTCCCCAAGAAGGCTTTGATAGGGATGGGGACTTTCTACCATCAGTGGAAGTACTTTACCCCGCGAAAGGATGCCGAGAAAAGTGAGTCTTCTGGCTGCAGACCTTTGATCATACTAACTTCTTGGAAGATTTGTCCTTATGGTGCCCTCATCGGACAGGGAGTTTAATCCCATAGGCGAGCTTCGTAATACTTTAAGATTAATACTTGAACGTGAGTTTCATCTACAATCTTCGTATTCTTCGTCTCTGGAGAGTTGGTAACACTTCCTCTAGATTACATACCTCCATCCCACCGTCATATATTCGGGAATCTGGCGGAGTCATTGGACATTTCCAATCCACTCTCGTCTTTGCCATCACGTATGACAACCCCTCTTCCTAACTCACTCGTGACACCACCACCCGATCCTGCCTCCCCTTCCCCGGCCTTTGCCTTCGAAATTTCCGCCACTTCTACCCCTGCGCCATCCACCGAAAGACAAGAAACAATCGCAGACTTGATACGGAAATCTCTTGCCCCTAATCGTCGAGATGGTCCCTTATTCGTGACCGCCATCGAACGGTACAATTCGGCTATGCAGGCTATACAAGAGGATGGGACGTTGCAACAATGGTTAGATGAGGGTATGAATGGTGGGAAAGGAATCAAAGTCAGAGAATGGGCTGCATTAGTTGACTTCGTGCATGATCAAGCCTATTCCAGGGTTGTAGGTGGATATAGTCATGAGTTGGAGCATCATCCCAAGCATCCCGAAGAGGTGTCAAAGGCCATCAGCGGGAAGGAAGATGCTTATGGAGAATTGAGGCACGCGTTTATGAGCAAGATCATAGAACAAACAAAGCTAGGACCTGACTCTGTATTGTGAGCCATTTAACGCTAAAGTCATATGATTTGAGCTTATCATTCGCAGCGTCGATCTTGGTAGTGGTGTTGGCAACTGCGTACTTCAAGCATCTCTTCAAGCAGGTTCCAGAAGCTATGGTTTCGAACTTCTACCCGTTCCGGCTCACTGTGCTCGTCTACAAGTGCGGGAGGTACAGAGGAGATGGGCTATGTGGGCATTGAAAGGAAATCTGGATGTGGAAGTGCACGAGGGAGACTTTAGGGTTCACAAGGAGGTTGGCCGAAGACTAAGGGAAGCCGATGTTGTGGTGAGTGTTGGGTGCCTTAATCCAAAGTCAAACTGATCATTCGGCAGCTGGTCAACAACGAAGTGTTTCCGTCATCATTGAATATGGACCTTGCGGATATGTTCCTCGATTTAAAGGAGGGTGCAAAGATTGTCAGTCTCAAGCCCTTTGTGCCAGAAGGTTTCAGAATGAATGAAAGTAACGTTAGTATCACTGAATCCCTGTTATCACTTGATCTTTCTTGCTGACAAACGCATAGTGCGACTCTTTCGCCGCTATCCTCCGCTCTACCCAGCACGACTACTACCGAGACTGGGTGTCATGGAAAGGCGAGTGGGGCAACTATTATGTGGCTGTCATTGATCGATCGAGGAGGATCAAGTTCGAAGAAAGTATGACGGGAAGGGCGTCTAGAAGACGCTGATCGAGCTTGTGAGATATCTGCTGTTGGATGTATGTAGTTGTACTGTCTTAGACCAAGCCTCGAGCTATAGTACCTCGAGCTATAGTATGTATGACCTGTTGAGGGGTGGATGCATATGCTACTATTGCTATCATAACCTTAAGATATCTACTCTACATTCCATTACTACACCTGGCGGCTAGAACGCCTGAATAACATTGTCGATGCCGTTTTCTACCCATCTGTATTCCTTTTTACTCCGAAGCAACGACACCGACCTGCGCTGGCCTCAAAACCCTAGAACCAATCGTCCAACCTTCTTTGCTTACGTCAAAAATTTCGTTAGGGCCATGAGGCTCCCCGTTCTCCTTTTTGGGAGCAACCGCTTGAGGAACAGTGAACAAAGCCTCATGCACGTTGGGATCAAACTGTTCGCCCTTCAAGTTTTCGAGCTTCTTCACACCGTGTGACTCAAAAGTTTTGAGAAGAGCCTTGTGGGTAAGTTCAACACCAGTGTGAAGGGATTGGAGGTCTTTGTTCTCGGCGGGAATGGGTTGAGGGACGTGTTTGAGAGCAGTAGAGAGAACATCAGCTGTGTCGAGGAGAGCGCGGGCGAAAGAGGAGATGGCGAATTCAGAAGCCTTGGCCTTCTCCTCGGCGGTCCTTCGAATGGCGGTCTGGACGTCTGCACGGAGGTATTGCATCTCTTTCTACATTGCCGGTAAAGTCAGTTATACAAATCATGACTAAGACCCCGCACGCTGCGGTAAGGCGGAGAAAATGATGACTAACTGTCAACTCCTTGACCTTCTCCTCAAACTCAGCAGCCTTTTTGTCTGACTCAGCCTTGGCGGCCTCGAGATCAGCTATCCGCTTGTCCTCCTTCTCGTGGAACTCCTTCTCTTCGCTGTAAGCTCGCGCTTGAAGCTGAGGGGCAAAAGTTCGGGCGGCAGGAAGAGCAGGTCGAAGGGGGACTCTGCGGGTGAAGGATCGAACAGCGGTAGTGAGTGATCTGGGGTTCATTTTAAAATGCTCTGGTTTGTGTTTGCTTTGGTGACAGGCTGTGGAAAGAGATGGATGAATACCGTCTGCTCGAAAAAACCGACCGAGTAGGTGGGATGTGTTAATAAAACATAATCTTAAATATACCTTAATTACGGCAGGGAATCGCATCTCCACTTCAGACAGAGCGCCCATACTCAGCAATAACAAAAACACAACCCATACATACCCACAAATAGCCCGGAAATACTCTCCTAGGCAGTATACACGCCATACAGGGACACCGTCACCCTTGGCCTCGCCTGTCGCTGAAGAAAAAGCGAAAAACTATCTAAGAATCGCGCAAACAACCAAGTCTCATTTACTATCATGTCCTCAAAGACACCCGAGGTCGCCGCATTCGACACGCCAGAACACCAGCCAGAGCAGCAGCCAGCTCAAGGAAATGGCCAGCCCATGATAGATCCATCTCTCATGGAGATAGCAACACAATCTGCTGTTGCTGGACAGCAATCTCCCAAAGTAGATGCTGCTCCTTCCCACCAAGAGGCACCAGAGACCCACGATGAACGTCTCCATACCGCATCGGCCGATGACCGCGATTTCCTTTTTTCTGAACCACACACTCTGGGTATCACAGAAAGTATCGCACAGGCTCCAGACCCAAAGCCTGGAGACTTCATGCCGCCACGGCTTGGGGAGGATGAGGGTATTGATCTCGAGGCGTTGGAGAGTCAGGTGGATGATGATATGCCGGGAAGTCCCACTGCGAAGTTGATGAGAGCCATCGCACCTCCCCTTGCTTTGCAATCCCAGCCAATTTGGCCTGCTGTGAGTCTTGTTTTAGTCAAAATCTCGATTGCACAACTTGCATCCACCCATCTCGCGAAGTGCCACATTCCAACTGCCACATCCAAGTGCCACACCCAGAGATTAGATATGGATTTGATGCTGACCATCTCCTTTGCCGATGATAGCCTCCGCCAAACTCGAGTGTCAATCTGTTTATTGGTAAGTTTTACGTCACTTTTCAAGATGGATGCATGGATGGATGCTAACTGCGTGTAGGACGTGCATTGCTATCAAATGGTAACGACAACTGGCCATTGGTTCGTTATCGCACGATTCTCGCTTTTAAAAATTGTCATACGTACTGACGACCACATCAGAAACCTAATGACATTGTCAACTGGATCCGCAAGCACTATCCCTCTGAATGGGACGGCGACGAAGGCCGATGCTCGGCCCATCGAGTCCGCACGTACCTCGCCCGAAAAGGCGCAGACATGTACTACGAGAAACTCAATCAGGGTTGCATTGCCGGTTGGCGTATCCGACAAAATCACCTTTGGCGTTTTGAGAATGGCGGCTTCCAGGGTCGAGGAATGAAGCAAGAAGAGGCGATTGCGAATGCTCAGAAGGAAAGCGAGGCGATTGCGACGGCGGCGAGAAAGGCAGCTGCAGCGGAAGCCTTGGCGGCAGGACACCCCAATGTCAAGGTTTCCATGAGTCAGCCAGGAGTGAGCGATGGTATGCCATCGTTGAAGAGACCTAGAGTGAAGCAATCTTTGAGAAGAAGACCGATCAAGACTCGGGACTTGCCGGCGCATTTGGGCATGGATGCGTTGGGTCATCCCGATCAATATGCGTTCGATCCTTCGCCTCACCATCACGATGTGCATGAGCCCCAGACCCTTTACTCCACCCTCGACCAGGCTACCGCCGGTCCTTCTACTTCTACATCCAATTCATCTCACGCTCAACATACACCTACCGACCACGAACACGCTCTCCAACAGCTGCATGAGCAGCACCAGGCTGAACACCACCATGAACACCATGACCATCATACCGACACTCTCTCTTTCGAGGGCCTCACGTCCGGCAATGAAAGCTCTGTTGACATCAACATGGTCCAACAAGCAATGCAGGCTGCGGCAGGCCAGATGGACGATTTGGAAATGGGTATGCAGTTGCCGATTGAGATGCAGATGCATTCTACGGAGCATGACGATGATGTCGAGCAGAGGGAGTACGACTTTGGACCAGGAGCATTTGGGACTGGGCAAGGGTATACTTATAATGGGTAGTTGTAATTGTAGATTGGTATTTCTTCTAGGTCCTATGTGTTTCGCGTCTACGATATGTTACCACCATGTTTTAGTGACCCATTATTTGTCGTTCTCCACATCGTGGCTCTCCTTGAGCCACAGGGAATCCATATCATAACTAGCAGATGCAAGCTCTCCCCGTTTTATGGAACTACGGGATACATCTTCCCCACAAACGATTATTGAGGATTGAGAACTTTGTGGCCGTCGGGGTTATCCGATGACTCATGGCCATTCTCTCGTGCCATCGATCAATAGATCCATTTCGTCCCTTTTCTCACTTCCCTTTCCCATCCACTTTCCGTAACATATCCACTTTCTGCATATACCCACTCTCGGTATATATCCACTTTCTGTATATATGTTCTACGCCATGCGAACATTAGCATCTCTTGCCATCCTTCCGTTGGTACTTTCACTTCAGCTCCCACACTTCCCCACTCCTCAAGACACGCTCGAGCTCGCTGAGTCATTCATCCGCTCTGGTCATGCGCATGCGGGTGATCATGCCGCCGAGGTGGAGATGGTGCATGCCAATGACATGCGATTGAGCACCATTGGGGATGAACATGTTATTCTCACCCACAAGAAATACCCCGTGGGTCGTGGCCTTTACGAGGATGGCCCGGGTACAAGCTGATACGAAATAGAACCATAAAGTGAGGATCAAGTCTACCACAGGATGGTGTGACCCCGACGTCAAATCATACTCTGGGTGAGCAAAACAATGAATTCTAAAGTATTCTTTATATCTAACACTTTCCAGATTCCTTGATGTTGGCTATGGCAAGAACCTCTTCTTCTACTTTTTTGAATCTCGTTCCAAACCTTCTGAGGACCCTATTGTCATGTGGATTAATGGTAAGGGTGATATTTCGTTCGTACTTTTAAAATTTGCTGATCCAGCCACAGGCGGACCTGGATGCAGCTCTTCCCTCGGTATGCTCATGGAACTTGGGCCTTGCTCAGTTAAAGATGACCCCAAGGGAGTGAACGACACGGCACGCAACCCTTACGCCTGGAACGAGAAGGTGAATCAAGCATCACGCAAACCTTGGAATGAGTGATTTATGAATTTGCAGGCCAACGTTTTTTTCTTGGATGAGCCTATTGGTGTGGGATTCAGCCATGCCGATAATGGCCAGGTAAGTTTAGCGGCTTAGTCAAAGAACAACATGCTCATGGTTTCCCTTTAGACTGTGAGCACCACCGAAGAAGCCGCAATTGATGTCCAAGCCTTTATTTCCATTGTACGACCTTCCCCCCCCCCCTTATGGATTGAACGACACTGACTGATAGGTTACAGTTCTTTGAGACTTTCAAGGAATTTGAGGGCCGAGCCTTCCATATGGCTGGCGAATCTTACGGCGGTCGATACCTCCCTGTCTTTGCTAGTGCTGTGGTGGACGGGAACAAACAACTCATCAAGGACGGCAAGACTCCTATCAACTTGAATAGTGTTATGATTGGAAATGGTGTCACCGATTACTGTGAGTCCTAATTTTGGAGTCGCCGGAAATTGCTGATCTCGTTGTGTATAGTCACCACAACCGAATCATACTTCCCTTTCGTCAGTAACCATATCATTAATACCGGCTCCCAGCTAATATCTTATAGCAATGTACCGTCCATGGTGATCTCACTGAACCTGTGCAGAGTATTGGAGCCTGCGTTGCCATGGCCGAAGCTGTAAATCAAACTTTCCCGGACCGTTAACTCTGCTAACTGCTCCACTCAGGTTCCCAAGTGTCACAAACTTGCCAAGAAGGGATGCCTCGAAACTCACGACTATACTACCTGTTCCATGGCCATCAACTACTGTGAAGAAGTCCTTGGCGAAACCTTCCTCTCCGCGGGCGTCAATCCTTACGACGTGACCATGCCCTGTACCGTCGAAGAGCTAGCTGACTCTCTCTGTTACCCTGTGACCAAGAAGATTGGCACGTACCTTGACTTGCCTGACGTTAGGCATACTCTCGGTGTTGAAAAGCTTAGGAGCAACTGGTCAAGCTGTGATGGACCTGTGTTCACCAGGTTCACTCAGAGCTTGGACAACACTGGCAAAACATGGCTGTACGTTGCTGGTCTTCTCGAGCGAGGTGTCAGGGTCCTGAACGTACGTTTCGTTTCGCTACCGACCCTTGTTATAAAGCTGATAATTAGATAGTATGTGGGTATGCTTGACTTTATCTGCAACCATGTTGCCAATGAGCTCTGGATGGAGCGACTTGAGTGGTCCGGGAAGGAAGGGTACAACGCCGCCCAGTTCAGTGACTGGGTCGTCGATGGACACCGCGCGGGAGAGTTCAAGACCTACGGCAACCTGACCGTGAGTTTAATGAATTGATTGACAAATGGGCAGAGATTGATGAACGAAATAGATGCTCAAGATCAGGGGTGCCGGACACATGGTGCCATACGATAAGCCCAAGGAGGCGTTGTCTATGGTCACTTCTTGGTTGGACGCCGCAGCTCTTGACCAGTAGATAATATGAGGCCTCCAGGCATAGACAATCGCCGGAATCAGGGACGAGGAAGAGACATCTTGCATAGCATAGAAATTGATACGTTTATATGCACAGAATGATCTTGTATGGGTTTGCGCGACGCCCCTAAATTTGAGACAGACACTGGCAGACGCCGGCGACTGACGACGATGAACGACGGAGGATGCTCGGAGGATGTTCGGTGATTAGCCGGACCGGAAGAAGCCGAAGCCGAAGTGGGAAGTGTATAAATATGAGCAAAGTACACACAGTTGGACAATGGGAAAGTCAGAACACATCTTACGTAGATCTCTTCTGCATATACGGCATGTCCCAAAACAAGATACTCCGTGTCGCTGTTGTCGGCTGTGGTGAAGTCGCGCAAATCGTACATGTCAGTCCATTCCGTTTGAGCATTCGCCAATCCGATCGACGGATTGATAGAAGCCCTTTTTCTAAAAGTAGATTCCCAATCTCGTGCTAGCCTCCGACAAGTACAAGCTCACTGCTCTTTGTGATGTCTCTGTCAAATCGGTTGAGCTGTGTGGTTCTCGTTTCGGAGTCAGAAACCTCTTCACCTCTGTGTATGTCCCCCTCACATTATGATGATACCTAGAGCTAGCTTACGATAGCGATACAGCACAGAGATGCTCGCTTCTTCCGTCCCCATCGACCTCGTCTTTGTCTTGACAGCTGACCAGTTCCACGCCGACAACATTATCGAATGCGCCGATGCCGGTAAACACGTCATGATCGAGAAACCTATGGCCCAGACGCTTGCAGAGTACGATGCGGTGGAAGAAGCGAGGGTGAGGAACGGGGTGGTTGTATTTGTGGGTTACATGAGGAGGTATGCTCCGGCATTGGAGAGGTTGAAAGAAGAGATCAAGGGGAAGACGGTTAAGTATGTGAGGGTCCGGGATATCATTGGGAATGTAGGTACTTTGTGTTTGCCTGTGACAGACTGTGGCTCAAAAAAGGAAACTTTCAGAACAGCTACTTTACTTCCCAATCGGGTATGCATCAGCACTATTACAAGGATTTCCCATCTTCCGCATCATCCGAACTCGTCGCCAGACGTGCTTCCAACCTCAAAGAGAACCTGGGTGCCAAGGCAGATTTGGACCCTCGCAACGCAAACTCCTGGGCCCTCTTGCACAGTCTGGGCAGCCATGATATGTCGGCTATGAGGGATATTATCGGTATGCCGGAAAAGTGTCTCTGTGCGACAAGGAGCGATGATGGGGATTCTTCTTGGTGGTGGACTGCTTTGTTCCAGTACAAGGGATTCAAGGCTTACTACGAGGTGAGTACGACACGAGATTGTTGAGGCCAGCTATAGGAGGGTGTGCTGACAAGGAAGGATAGATGGCCATTGACGAAGTCGCAATTTTTGATGCCCAAATTGAAGTGTACACCAACGACTCTCGTGTCAAGATCCAGTACGATACGTTAGTCCTCACGACTTTTTGCATTTTCATTTCCCACCCCCCCTCTACTGACTTTGTTTCCAGACCATACGTCAAAGGACTTCCTATCAAACTCATTATCCAGCGCCAACTGCCCAACGGCGACTTTTCAGAACAAGTGATTCGACCAACATATGTTGACCCTTACACCCTTGAGCTTGATTTGATTTATGATGCTGTGGCAAACGGGAAGGAGTACAAGACGACGCCATTGGATGCGAAGAATGATACAATCTTGGCCAAGATGATCATGGAAGCTTTGGTGGACTGATGATGGATTGATGGAGGGTTATTGTGAATTAGCAAAGCCAAAAAGCCGAGTCTGTATCTATGCATCCAAAAACCTAAAAAGAGAAATATATTCTAACAACTTAGAGCCATTCAACACTATATTGTCTATTAGCTTGGGATTCTTCGACAAATATATAGAAATGCACTCACGTTCCAGGAGGCTTGGAAGTAATGTCGTAGACGACCCTGTTAACACCCTTGACCTGTACGATATGTCAGCTCTGTGCTCCACGACAACATCCAAGCAGGTCCACCTCACCTCGTTGGTAATTCTAGAGGAGATCCTCTTCAAGACTTGCGGGGGGAACACAAACCAGTCGGCAGTCATAAAGTCTTCTGTAGAGACGGCCCTGACAGCAACAACCTGGTCATATGTCCTCGCGTCACCAGCAACACCAACAGCCTTGACAGGCAAGAGGGCAACAAAGGCCTGAGAGATTTGGTCGTACAAACCAGCAGCACGAACTTCCTCAATGTAAATGTCGTCGGCGTGCTGGAGGATGGCGATTTGCTCGCGGGTGACTTCACCGAGAATTCGAATAGCGAGACCAGGACCGGGGAAAGGGTGTCGGCCGACAAGATGCTCGGGGATGTTTAGGAGACGACCAAGGGCACGTACTTCGTCCTTAAAGAGCTCTCGAAGAGGCTCGATCAACTTCAACTTCATGTCCTCCAGCAATCCACCGACGTTGTGGTGAGTCTTGATGGTAGCACTGGGGCCCTTGAAAGAGATACTTTCGATAACGTCGGGGTACAAGGTACCTTGGAGCAACCACTCGATTTTGCCTTTGGCCTCACCGCCCTTCTCGGCAAGCTCTTTCTCAGCGGCAGCCTCAAGCTTGGCAGCCTCGGCCTCAAAGACCTCAATAAAGGTGTTACCGATGATCTTTCGCTTACGCTCGGGGTCCTCGACACCCTTAAGACGAGCAAGGAAGAGTTCGGAAGCGTCAACAACGGTGAGATTGACGCCGAGGTCAACGGTAAGCATCTTGTGGACTTTCTTGGCCTCATCCTTTCGGAGGACACCATTGTCGACCATGATAGCGTGGAATCTAATTCACGAGTCAGATATGACTGATATGGGTAAAGGGACTCACCGGTCACCGATGGCCTCGTGCATCAACTTGGCGGCGACAGTAGAGTCGACACCACCGCTGACGGCACCGATAACCTGACCCTTCTCACCACAGATTTGCCTAATCCTAGCAATCTCCTTGGGGATAAAGCTCTCCATGCTCCAGCCGTCCCTGACACTACAGATGTTCTTCACAAATGCAGCAATGACCTCTTTACCCTTGGGGGAGTGAGAAACTTCAGGGTGGAACTGGACACCGTAAATAGGCTTGGATTCGTGGGCGACGGAAGTGTAAGGGGAGGTAGGGGTGGAAGCGATGGTGACAAAGTTGGGGGGGAGGGAGGTAAGTTGGTCACCGTGAGACATCCAGACCTGACCGTTTATTGTCAACACACTGTGGTCTGGCGGACCTACAGGCCAAAACTCACTTGCAAGCCACCGTCTGCTTCCATCTCAATACCCTCGAACAATGCATCCTGTTCCTTCTTGCCAGTCTTGACGACCTCGATCTTGGCGTAACCGTACTCCCTGTGGGTGTGAGCATCGACGCTGCCTCCGTGAACACGGGCAATCTCCTGGAGACCATAGCAGATACCGAGGATGGGGACACCGAGAGTGAAGACTTCAGGGTCGACGTGGGGAGCGTCCGGGGCGTAAACAGAGTAAGGGGAGCCGGAAAGGATGACACCTGATACATATGGTCAATGATAAATCAATGAATGCGTGATGCTAAATTCACCCTTGGGCTTCCAGGACAAGTCGGAGACCTTTTGCGTGCAAGGCAACATCTCACAGTACACCTATATTGATCTGTTTGAGCTTATCGCTGAATTTCAGAAATAGCGATACTCACATTGAGCTCTCGGCATCGTCGAGTGATCAAGTGGGAGTACTGAGGCATTGTCAGCTGTAAGAAAGTGGTTCAAGTTTTGTGTACGAACCTGGGATCCAAAATCCAAGATGAGAATGGTGTCGTACAAGCTATGGATCTCCTCTGTTGCCATTTTATACGTGGTTGTGAATGTTGTAGATTGTGGAAAGAGGATATAATTGTTGCTTGACAAAAAAATAATCGGCAGCGCCTGAAAAAAAAAGGAAAATTATAGATTTCTTTTGGTCCCGGAGTCAGGCTCGAGAGTACTGTTTCTGGCACTGCATTTCTTGTTTATCATCAGTAATGACCCCAGAATGCCATAATATGCGTGCATTACAATAGGCACAATGCGTATATCCATCGTACTATTAGGAGGTAGCCAGACAGAACTCAGTGTGCACTCCTGGAACTCTGTCAGGGATGTCAAGGCCAAATATGAGCTCCAGGCAGAAATCCAGGGCAAGCACTCGCTACAACCGGACTTCCAACGGATGTTCTATCAAGGCAGGCAACTTGAAGATCCTTGGCTGCTTTCGGAATGTAATATCCAACACGTCAGTACATTGCATGTTTGTCCAGAATTACATCGAGAGTTGCATTTCAAAGTGGAACTGTACGTGATTAGATACCGACAATTGTTGCGCCATAATAGTTGTCAAAACTGACAAGCTCACTTCTTGTAGCAGGTTGGGAGAAAAACTAGCGGATAGTACTGTCAACGTGATTGCCTGCTTTGATGAAAGGACTGTAAGCGAATTCGAGGCATTATAGCTTTTGCATACTCATGTTATAATAGTTTAAGGCTGTACGACCTCGAATGAACAGAGAAACCGACCCTAACAAATCATGTTCTTTTACCAACATTGTCAAACGGAAAGGAATCGACATGCCCTGGGAACAAGAGTTCGGCCAGTAGGTGTTTCCGGTTAAATGCAAGTGATTTTATCCAATCTCATTTTGCTGTAGCCAACCAACAACAATTCCATCCCGACTTATTGTACCGGTCCCAGCCTCAGCTAGTTCTAGTCAGTCGTCGGCCGCTGCCCGTCTCCCTCGAGCTCCATCCCCTCCTGATATTCCCGCACCAAGAGTTAGTCGAAATAAACCGATAGCACCTTCCCGCTCAGTCCATGCTGTGGCTACAGCTTCACGGCCTCGTCAAAGCAATCGAAAACAGCCTACCGATAAAGAAAAGTCGGCCCTAGTAGTCGCAAAATCCACGACCATCACCTTGCGTGTGCAGAAGTGAGTCGTAGCTAAATAACCAATTGTTAGACCTGTTCTTATCTATCCCCCCTTCTTGTTTTCCCTTTAGCCTGCAATATCAAACGAGCTATTACGATGTGATGGCAGACGATCCGGTTGAGCATTTGAGGGCAAAGATTGCATGGAAAGAGGGCGTGCCTTTGGAAGGTTTGCAGCTGTGTTATGGGCGAAATCTGTTGAAGGATGGACGTCTATTGAAAGATTACAAACTTAGGAAAAATTCCATTGTGAGGATGAACAGGGAAGTAGGCGAGCCGGGCCTTCGTCGAACAAGGGGCCTTGTGATCAACGTCAGCGATGGTCATGACGATGGCGAAGAGGAAGAGGAAGAAGAGGAAAAGGAGCAGAAAGAGGAGGAACGAAGGCGGAAGAGAGCAAGATTTGATACTTGACGGTATTGTATACCGGTATCCATCATGTCTTGTTGTTGCCATGCATTTTTTTTCTTGATGCAGATGATAATAATCAATGTGATTGGGTTTGATTTTGTCTTTACGCGTCATGTAAGGAGGGGTATTCAATTTCAGGGATTGTTGTCGTGGATGTCTCGTTTAAAGCTATGTTATCCTCTCACATCTCTTCGTAAACAATTCCATTCACTTACGGTCATATACCCACCCCAAACGGCAAACCAACAGATGCTCAAGGCATGACCACTGATCAGCTTCACGAACGGGACGTATTCCCACGTCCGTCTCATCACGACATCCAGTCAGTCAGATTCCTTTCATATCATATATATCACTCCTTGAGTACTGACGTCGCCTTAGGTCCACATGGGAGAAACTCTTTTCTGACCCACTCATATCACTCACCAGACTTAAGTCTAGGTCGCTAGATAAAGCTGGTTTAGGGCCAGCTGGGCCTGATGGAGGTGTTATCCTGCGATCTGTTTATTGGAGGGTGGGTCCCGCGCCAATGTCGCCTGATCATGGACTTGTGGCTGATCACACCGCATATCTAGTTCTATCACAGCCTTCTACCACCTCCTACATCCTTAGACCTCTTCCCGCAAGCCCTTGAAGCTTCACGCGAGTCTTACAATGCTCTCAGACGACGATACCTTATCGCGCCTGATGGCCGATGGGCTTCAGACTGTTCCGGGTTCGATGAATCGCTCTCCCCTACCTCCCCAACCCATCGCACTTCCCCTAGGATAGCCTCTCCGGTCCATGGCTCTCCTTTACAACCCAGTGACGGCTGGGACCCGTTATCGTTATCAACATCCTCACCTTGGAAAACTTGGTTCGCTCATACCGAACTTCGAGCGACGATCAGGCAAGATGTCGAGCGTACATTCCCTGACATGCCGTATTTCCAGCTCGAGAGGGTACAGAGGTGCATGACAACGGCATTATTTATCTTTGCTGTGCTCAATCCGGATGTGGGGTACAGACAAGGTATGCACGAGCTCTTTGCTTGTTGTTTTATGGCGGTGGATAGAGATTCTCTGAAGGTGGTAAACAAAGCCGACGGACAGCAGAAAGAGGCTATGATCAAGACTCTAGATAGAAGATATGTGGAGCACGATGCGTTTGAGCTGTTTTTGGCGATCATGAAGAACGCTAAGGCGTTTTACGAGTGGAGAGCAGAGGAAGGACCGATTGTAAGTATCCCGCTACAACCTATCAACCCTATTGACACTTTCGATTGTCAGAGATCTAGAACGGCTACTGCACCCCAAGCGCCTATCATCGTAAGATGTAATAATTTGCATACGTCTCTCTTGAGGCGAATAGATCCCCAGCTTTACGAACGTTTAGAGACCGAAGGGGTAGAGGCGCAAATATGGGCCATGTAGGTCTTTATCTGTACTGTATCGAAACGAGTGGCTAACATATTTACCCTCAACAGTCGATGGATCCGACTCATCTTCACCCGTGAATTACCCTTCAATGTCGCGATGAGATTATGGGATGGAATCTTTGCTGAAGATCCCGGGCTGCAATTACTTGACCATATCTGTATTGCAATGCTCCTGCTCGTGCGAAATGAGTGTGAGTTGGGCTTCAAGCCAGGACAGGCCTCGATCATCTAATAAAGCTGATTTTTAATTTAGTGATCGACGCCGACTATCCCTCTTTGCTCACCAACTTGCTTCATTACCCGGCCCCATCATCCGCATATCCTTTTGAGCCTTTTTTGATACTTGCCCAAGCTCTATTCTTGCGAAGTGACACATCGCCAGCTGCGGGGGTAGAGATAGTCATCCAGAATCAAGACCTTTTAGACGTCAAAGCTGCCCCGAAAAATCAAGAAATGGACGTAAACGGCCCAAGAAGTCACAACTCCAGGTTTGCCGATGGGAGGGGTAATGGGCGCACAATGTCAGGAACGGTGAAAGAGAGGTTACAGAAAGGTGGAATGGGAGGTTTGGCCCAGGGGCTATTTGAAAGAGCACAGGCAGCAGGGCTGGACAAGGCGTTTATATCTACTGTCAATGACTTTAGGGTAAATCCCTTTTTAACAGTTATAGATAAGGTGGCTGGCACTGACTCAACTTTAGAAAAATTTGCCAGACTCCACAACTGCATACTCATACCTTCCCAACCTTCCATTCTCCCCATCTCACTCCCCTGGACCACGTACATCAAGTCCCTTTTCAGCCATTCCTAACTCTGCCTCAGCTCTTCCCTCTCGGTCTTTCTTGTCTCATTCACCCTCCACGACCAATAGCATTCCTCCTTCCCGCCCAGCTCTTCAGTCTCGCTCATCCACTGATAGCCACGCATCTCAAATATCTGTGAAAACGATCAAGGACGCAGAGCGAGAGATGGCAGAGCTGCGATTGGCCATGCTGGGTATGGGCAAAGCAATGAGTGAGTGGTTGGACGTGTTGAATAACCCAGAACAACACCTGGAAAAAAGTGAAAGGGAAAACGCATGGAAGGGTCTGGAAAGAGTCAAGGAGACGTTGATTGATGCGGCAGGGAAAGAAGTGGATGAGATTGTCAAGGAGTGGGGATGGCATGAAGGGTTGGAAGCTTCGAGTAGCCGATCATCTACTCCAGCCCCGTCAATCATGGTCCCGCCTCTTGAAGCTCCAGTCACCGAGCCAGAGCCTAGTCCTGCGACAGTAGTCGCTGCTTCTGGACCATCAAACATAGAATTCGAAGAAGCCACACCCACTCCACTCAGTGTTGCAGTCATGCCCACAACTCCGCGGTTTCTCTCTGCCTCTCGGCACAGCGTATCACCCGCAAGCCAAGATAATTCTTCAGCAACGTCCGGAGGAGAAAAGCGATCATTAACTCAAACGGTACGAGGGGACGGACCTATTTCGGGTTTACCAAGGGTACCTCACACAGCTCCTATCAACTCGGAATCCACCAAGTATCGACCGGAAGAGGCAGGGAGGCCTGCATCAGCTGGCTTAGGTATCATCTCTGTCGACGAGGAAGAGCATTCAAAAGATCAGTTACCCGCCAACGTTGATCCGCTCGCTGGTCTGGGCACAAAGGTGAGGAATAGTCGGAGACAGGCAGGAGCTGGCGTAGATCCGTTGTTGGGGATGGATATCCAGTGACCCAGCAGGATAGAGGAAGTCCGATGAAGATGAGCATTTTGTATCTATCGTGATGTATCGTTTGCCTGCCTTTGTAATCGGTATGTAAGAACGGTGTAACTTTTCGTGGCTCAAAAGTAATATGCATTATAGTATAAGAAGATTATGACATATCCCTTCATACGACCTTTTCAAAAGAAGTCATCCATGTTAAAGTCCATCCCCCCCTGCTGCACGTCCTGCTTCAGGTCCTTCATCAAGTTTCCAATCTTTCGCTCTGCCTTCGGTGACAAGCTTGGCTCCTTCTTCTCTTCTACAATTGTCGTCGGTTCTTCCATCTTGATGTCTCCGTTCAGTATCTTAGGAGGAGTAGTGACTTTGCCACCGTCATTAACGGGAGGCGATGAAACCCTTGAGCTTCCCCCACTCTCTGCTAGTACATCCATATCCATGAATAGAGAGCCATGAGGTCGTCCACTGGCGCTAGAAAGAAGGAACGAGGGGCGACGACGGTGCGATGGAGTGATAAATGGTTCTTTTTTGAGGTCCGGGGCGACAGATGCCATGCTGGTAACTGTAGCCGGCGTAGGAGGGATGCTTGAGATGCGGCGAAAACGCACGGGGAAGAAGGGACGCTCGAAGGACCATGAACGTAGAAGATCGAGAGCGAGGTCGTGGCAACCTGCCAGTAACTAATCAATGATGGTTCTTTCTATTCAAACTAGACAGCTGATACGTACCCATGCGAAAGAAGACTCTGGCATTATGCAGAACAAAGTCGAATTCCAACTTAGTGGAAACCTCGCTAATCCCTTTCGCCGTCTGGAGGGATTTGGATTTGAGGTGCTGGAACATCAGGAGCAAGCTGGGGTCATCATTTTCCGGATTGCCGACTCGCATAGGTTTCTCTGGAGAGTAGTCATTTGCGACGTCGACCATCGGGGACTGCAAGTCGTTAACGATTAGACAATCTGAGGGATAACTAATACTTACTATGAGCACCCTCACAGCCAGATCCCTCCTACCCAACATCCAGAAAGCCCACGTTCCTAACCATCTATGGCCGCCTTTAAATGCCAACGGTAGAACAGTCTCGCTTACGATTCGTCTATAGATCGGCCCATCTGTACTCCCTTCCACTACCCTAGCAAGGGCCAAGCCCAGTTGCCAGTCGTTAAGCTGCCTTAAGCAAACGTTGATTCCATCTTGAGGTTGTCCAGCCAGCATGAAAAATGCAGCCGCATACTCGTAGCGTTGTTTACTTAACAACGCATAGGCGTTCTTCATGGCAGCGGTCTTCCATCGGTCGAGAGTAAAGTCGTTTGCCAAGAACTTTAACATAAGGTTCTGCTCCTTATGGCCAGGTGCTTGACGCCAGAGACCATGGACAACTTTCGTTTTGCCCAGAGCAAAGAAAATTAAAGAACAAGATGTGGGGTCTCGATTGTCGTCGGCCATAAATCGATTCCTCGCAACAACCTCGAGTTGCGATCTCTAAAGTACCTTTTGTAAGCCAAGTTTAAAAGCAAGCAAGCAGTTATAGCTTACCGTAGTCTCCGCTGATTTGAGCCATAAAAACACTCCTAGTTTTTTCGCATCTTCCCATAGCATCTTGCCATTCTTACAGCACTGAGTTGCAGCCTCAAGTAGCAATTCCTGGCTATCACTGTGCATAGCCCACACAATGTTTCTGAAAGAGAAGTGGCTCGCTCCTTTTGGCTTTGGCATCTGTCGCAATTCAGTATCGCTGGAGGGAGTAACAGTGCCAGATGTATTGTTCAAGCGATCCCAGTTGACATACATCCGAATAGAAATGAGGTAGCGCATACCAGATATGTCAAGGGATCTTCGTTGCCGGTCGACCTATTTGAAAGAGGGCGAATAAGTTTTCTCGTTCACTTCGCAGATTTCCAAACTGACCTCAAGGGTGACTCGAGCAACAGTAGCCAAAAATGACTTATCAGCCGCAGCAATGGGGATATGAACCTGGCCGCATAACCTTTCTTCCAATGCTATAACGACCTTCTCTGTAAAGTCATCCTGTGTGTCCCTGACAACAGCTGCGTCAGAAGTATAATTATCAACGTATTCAAGTGTGACTTACTCCTCCACAGTCGGTGTCGAGGCAAATAAACCATCATACTTTCTCGCACCCTGAACAAGCTTAGCCGTAATCTCACCATTCCGAATCTAGACGGGAATTCACCGTTTTTGCGCGCCTTGCCACAGCCTTAGTGGTGTAGAACTCTGTAGGATCCAATCGTTCAAACGTTAGCCTCTTCTTCCCTTCCTCTTCGCACTGCTTCAATGCCTCCACTAAACGCAACAGAATGCTTTTGACAACATTCGCTTTGTCTATATGTAACATCAGTTGGGTACTCTTGAGCGTAAACTAGGATACTCACCCCAGAGAAGACATTGTCCTAGTAGGATAGGGTGATAATCCCACAAGGGCCCATTCTCTTGGGCAATAAGCTGGAATATATCTTCCGCCTCTCCATCTTCTTCTTTATCTTCTCTGTCAAGGAAACGACTAAACAGATATATTTGATTACCTGTTCCAACAGCCAAACTCCCCCCTGCAAGCCAGATCGAATCGTTGATAGGAATTGACGTGTATGAAAACATGTCAATAGTGAGGAATGGTGCCCATCCGGGAGTTCGCTCGACATAGGACATGCGCTGCTCGCAGATGAGAAGGATTCGATGGGGGAAGCCGACAGCAAGGACAGATTGTAGATCGGATGTCGTAGTCCAGTCAAGGTCCTGAACCTTCTCGCCGAGACTGTGATTCTATTAGTAACCATGGGTCACTGCTTAAGATACTGTAACGCACTCGTAGATCTTGGTTAGTTCCAGGCCTGTCGAAAACTCGCTAACTTTTGAGTCCCAAATAGTCATCTCATTCCTCCCATCTTCCAACTCGCAAACTATATCAAGGTGAGATCGAATACTTTGATCCTCCATCTCATCCACTTACTCAGAACTGTCTTCTTCCTCGAGCTACATCTAGCCATGATTGCATTCTTCCTCCCTGTCCTAACTACGCCCGTCCTTACCCACGGTTCATCTTCCCCACCTCCTTGCTTCTCATGCGTGTGGCCATCTCCCTTCATCTCACAAGCCCTATCAGGATGTGGCACCGCGTCGCCATTGAATCCTTTCTCTATATCTTTACCGATGAGATGCTGCCCCAATTTTGGAGTCCAAAATTCGAGATCACCATCTTCAGAGACTGTAAGGATCATGTCTTGCAGAGGCGTATCGGTTTCCCAATCGATTACGTTTTGATGCCAGCCCATGGGGTCGACAGGGATAATCATTCTGGGTACAGACTTCACCGGCAAACGGTAATGCGAGACAAGTAGGATGGCTGGTTTCTCGTCGGGTTCATCGCTCTGTTCTGCTTGCATCTCGGAAGTCGACATCCTCGATATGACTCGCCATACCCAAGCTTCACCCGACCTTGTTGCAGCCATGATAATGGCTCGCTGAGTGCGACGACCTCGGTGATCAAAACCGTCATCAATATCAGAAACAGCCAAGAGCATTTCAATCTCGTCATTATCTTGGGGAGAAAAATGAGGCAAAATGACAGACTCGCAAGGTGCACTGGAGCCCGGATCGAGATGCTGGAGAGTGATGGTCGGAGGGGCATCGGGCGGGTTGGTGTAGAAAACAATCCCTCGTCCCTTTGAAAACATTGCAGCTTGACTAGGTGGGGTTGTACTATGCCAATGCCCTTTACCAAGAAGAGATTTAGGAGCGATATGCCATTGTCGGGGCCGAACGTTGAGTTGCTGCTTATACCAGGTCGCAATCTCTCCGTTATCTGCCATTGCCAAAAGGCCTCGACCGTTCGGGGTACGGACAAAGCTAGAGATGTTATTCTCGAGCTGAATATGCGATACCTCGCCAAGAGAGGAAGAGGATGTCGAGGAAATACTTTGGGATTTGGAGGAAAGCAACTCTGCCAAGGACACATGGAGAGATGATATGCGGTTATGAGCATGGGTTGGAGGGAGTATAATAGTAAAAGATGGCGAGGTGGAGGGTATGTAGAGCAGTTGAGCTTGTGGTGACCAATGGGATGGGTTTGAAACGGATGGAAGGATAGATTTTGCCAGAGGCAAAGATTTGAGCAGGGTCGGGGGTTTTCTGTCCATGTTCTTTCCATCCATCAGTCAGTAAGCTCGTATAGGAAACTGATATTGACAGACTTACAATAATAGACCTTAATGTAATGCTGCCATCAGGACCAATCCAGGCAATAATATCGCTTTCTTCCGTCTCCATGGACTCCAGTATCTTTGCTCCATCTTTCACTTTTTGTATCTCTTCACCGTCCTTGACCTTCTCCAGTTCCTTTCTTGCGACTATTTTGAGGACTTTCGCATCCCAAACCCACATGACGCCGTAAGGGTTCGACTGGGGCTCTTTCCCTTTTGTTTTGGGTGGCGTTTCGTGAGCATCTCGATTGAAAGATCTGTGGTCGAGAGAATAGAGTAATTGAAACCATACAGGATCGTCAAGGACGGGAGAGTAGATTCGGAGCACCGAGTTACTTGTAATCGTGTAAAGGAATGGATCATTTCCTGGAGCGGAATTACGCCATCCGATCCACTGCAACTCTCTGGGATGTCGTATTTCCTGCGCGGCGCCCACTGGTTGTCCTTTTCCATCGATAGTGAGAATATACCCTGACCTTTGGTTCTGTGGATAGTGATTAGCACTTCCTACATACGCCCAATTAACCTTGCAACGCACCTGGCTGAACCATGCAAGGTGCCCTGAAGCAGGAGAAATCCGGACGCTCGCAGGCGCAGGCAAGGATTGCTCCCAAAGTCGGTCCCAAACTACAACTTCGGATGTAGGGTTCATGCGCCAGTATTCTATACCTTTCTTTGTTCCGAGCGCAAGGGTCCCTGATCGAATGGTCAGATGGTGCTCATCAAGCAAAATGGCACCTTACCATCGCGGAAATCCATACATGACACGGGGGAAGAAGCGACGACGGTCGAATGGACTGTCCAATCAGTATGGGCCTTTGCTTTCCGCGGCTGGTGCTTCCAAAGTACAATATAGACGCTGCTCCATGCTAGTATCTGCTTGGACTGTTAGAAAATTGCGGCAACATCGATGGGATGTCTACTCACATATCCATCATCAGAGCTACCAAGAACACCCTGGACTGTGCCTGTTAAAGACGAAGAAGCTCGGTGGGGTAACGCAAGCCAAAATTGAAGAGTCTCTACAAGTTTCTGTTGGGGAGTAAGGAGCACCACGTTTGATGCTGAGGGATACACCTGCGACTGTCCGTGAGCCTCGCTAAGAGGCCTTTGAAAAGAAGTGACGCACGATGTATGCTGCGTCATTGACGACTATTCCTGCAGTGTTTTGTGTGGAATAGTGGGAAGGTTGGCCTGGAATGGCCTGTCTTAGGCGGAGAGCCATTTTCCCTCTTCTGTCAAGGGGCGTTGCTATTTGATTTCGCGAGCGCTATGCGGTGGTTGCAGTGTATTAGTATCAACGTCACTCCGAGGCCACCGGCTTCTTTATTCGCGTCCGAGCCTGATGGAAGTCCCCCACGTCGGCCAACAACGTGAGGCGGACATGGCCGTCAACTGCGGGCATTGGCCGGAGGCAGCCGACGGGCAGGGATTGGTGGCCGCTGCCTGATTGGAGATGTCAGGCGAGTATCTGGAATTCATCCATCTGTTCCATCTATTATTATCAAGCACAGAGTTTCCGACGGAGTTGGATAGCCTGCCAGCCACTGCCGCCTTATCACTATAAAGGGAAGCCATCTCTTCTTTCAAACGCTTCCACCCAGCATTCCATAACACTATCCCAGAATGTCTGCCATCACCCTTCCTGCCGCTTTCCCCGTCGTCGGTATTCCTATCTTCGCTACCTTTCTCCTCAACGCAAGTCATTCTCTACTGTTTTCACAAGGTTCGCAAACAACTAACTCTGAGATTACAGACGTGGCAGCAAATTCTTGTCATGAAAGCGCGTAAGGAGTCTGGCGTCAAGTACCCTACATTATATGTCCCCGAGGCCGAGGCTGCTGCCGATGCTAAAAAGATGGTCAGTTTGATGCTTATATCATCCACGAACTGAGTATTAACGTGTGACAGAAATTCAACTGCTGCCAGCGTGCTCACGCCAACACTCTCGAGAATATTCCCTACGTCCTCGCTTTCTTTGGTTTCCTCAGTACGCCTTTTAGTTTACCTTAATATTGGTTGAAGGCGTCTTACACATTCAAACAGGCGTTTTCCACCCCAAGATCGCCTCCGCTGCCATGCTCATGTGGGTTATTGGCCGCGTCCAATACACTGTACGTGCAGTTATGACAGTTATCGCACTATCTATGCTGACTCGTACCTACAGGCAGGCTACGCTTCTGGTGACCCCGCAAAGCGTGTGAGTCTAGACAGTAACAATGACATTGGCATTCCCGCCAGGCTAATATGTACATCTTTTATAGATCGGCAATATCTACAGGATCTCGTATCTTGGGTTTTTCAGTAGGTCCATTCACTGTTGTGGTGGACATTTAACTCACCTTTCCACTAGCCCTTGCCTTCGGAACTCTTGGTGTTGCAGTTCAGAAGAGCTGCTCTGTCCTCTTCTAATCATATGGATATTGGTCTTTCTGATCGGAATAATATATGTACAATTGTTTCATGCGAGAAAGCGGGGGAAGATTTCGAAGTACGTCGGACATACTGAGCTGCACCTCAACCTAATCTACGACATTCATCCCTTACCGCCGCCCACCTCAGCCCCGCCTTCTCCGCCTTCGCCCTCTTCAACCTTCTTTTTTCCCCAAGCTGCCAAATATAGGAACGCGACCATGCTGGGGATGATGGAGCAAAGAGCTATCCACCCCGCAAAGTACACCCAGGCCTCAACACCGTAAATTTTAACTGAGCTACCGTTTCCTCGTTTCCAGGAATACTGTGAGATACTTGAGGACGAACTTGAGGACGAAGACGATGATGCGCTGGATGAAGAAGTTCCTGTATAATAGTGGCTGTTATCCCCATCATTGCTATAAGGCGAGCTAAACCATAGAGTTATAAAATTCCTCGACACACTCAGTTCCTATAAATCTGACACTTACGCATGCGAAGAATGACCCCTCATACCGTAAAATGATTGGTTCATATACAGCACCACCAAAAACAGCTTCAAGAAAGCATTCGCTGCTACATAGTAGTACAGTCCAGGGTGCATACTACCCTCGGTGATACCAGTAGCATAAAAGGTGGAAATCCATCGTCCGCCCCAGGCGTTGTAGCTACTTGCTCGCCAGGCCAAATCAGAGGCGATGACCAGTGTAGCTAAAACGATGATGGATAACTGGTAAAACAGCATCCAGATTGCAGAACCGAGATGTTTGGGAGCGTTGGTATACTCTACTTGCCCGCATCCGGTGCTACCTTGGTAACCCCTGGCGTCTATTCACACCACTTCAGCCCTTCATCTCCAGATTTATCATACAAGGTGAAAACTCACGATAGTTGTAACCATACTGAGCATGGTAGTTGGAATAATCGTTGACCAAGACCACAAATTCTGCAATAATCAGCATGATTAGGGCAGCAATACCTATCAGATTGGATGCCAAGCAGATCCAAATCCAGATGGTTGGGAAGGTTTCAGGGCCAAGCCATGGTTTCTTGTCGGTCATGACGATGATAAAAAGAAGCTCAGATCAGTCCTTCTCCAGTGATTCGACGTTAGATGATACCAAGTGACGAGTATGGGTCGTGAGATGGGACTTTGTAGCGGCGTTGTGTGGTTTATTTAGTAAGGGAAAAGAGAGGAGGGTTACAGAATTAAGAGAGGTTTTACAAGCTGATGTTGATGAATGATACGATTTGGTTAGATGGCCTATCTAGTTTCCCCTTATAATGTGCGACGTGCATAATTGACCTTGCTTTAAGGCTTGAGGATATCCTTTTGGTTTGAGAACTTGAAAGGATGGTACTTGAAGAGAGCTCGGTCATCCACTACATCTTGAAATTTGCCGTAGGACCTTCCCTATTACGATTTAACATGTAGATGCTCGAAAACATAGCCGTTTGATCGATTCTGAATGCCAGATAAAATGTACATTGTGTTCTACACCAATAACCACTTAGCGACAAGCCAACCCTTTAGTAACCGCTTAGTGACAAGCCAACCCTTTCCCACTCGTACCAGACAGCACGGCCCTGTGAACGATTATCAGCTGTTGGCACACCTTATTCGCTACTTTTGCATAGATGAATGCTTACCCGACATCCATCTCACCTTCATACATCACATGACCAAAGAAAGCACCAACGACGATGGAGCTGAAGAGATACGTGTTGTAAGTCATGGCGACGAGCATGAGCTGAGCATAAAGGAAAAATATCAGTTTCATCCATTTCTTAGAACAGCAATGCCCATCTTGGTAGTGACACTTACCCAGAAGGAAATGGCTACGGAAATGGCATAGAGTCCAGCCCTCATCAGTCTCAATCTGAGGGGCAATCTGGTACTGCCAAGCCGAACGATAATGAGCTCCTTTCTGATGAAGTCACACAAGAGCGAACGCTTACACTCCAATTTTGTTCAAAGCGCCTACTTCAATCCCGCCGTACGCAGTCGGAATAGGTGGTATGAGACCGGTTTCAGCAGGGCTGCCGTCTCTGTCCCTTCGACCTGGCTGCGTAGAGGAATAGATAGCCGCAGCGATATGACGATCGTAGTCTTTGATGTAGTGAAGAAGATAAGAATAGAAAACGGAGATGCCAATGATGACAAAGCTACGATAGTTCTGTACCGTAAGCACATTCTCTCCCGCTGTTGCTGCTTTGACTCACCAAGAAAGAATCATGGTCCAAGTACCCGAGATATGCCATGAGCGGAAGACAACGCATGTGTCTGCTACTTGGTTATTCCACAGCATGTTCATCTAACGTCATGCTGATTTAGCCTGACACGGCGTACTCTGCGAGTAGAGACAAAGACAACCTACCGAACAAGCGGGCATGTCCATGTCAGGCATAGTGTGTTTCGAGTGGTCACCGTGGTCCATGTTGTTGTAAGGGTAGATATGACCGGGGAATAAGGGGTCTTTGTTCAAATATAATGTGTTGCCTTTCGTGTAGATACGGTATACATAGAAGATATACAAAAGGCACACTGCACTGCGGGCTCCGGTTATTCTAGTTCGGCGGTGCGGCTTCCACAGTTCAGTCACGCAAGCCACTTAAACAACAACAACGGCGACATCTATTCGGATAGCGGACTTCGCCGACTAAGCTTGAATGAGAAATAAAGACGATACATACGAGGCATATTCACCGCCACGAGCCATGAGAAGGAGCAGTTCCAGAGAGAGATGCGATCGAAAGACATCCACAGCAAAGATAATAAAGTCAAAAGTAGCATATTCAACTCTAATCTAACACTACTTGCATGCAGCCTCTCTATCACTAAAATACAACGTCGCTCTGACCTGAAAAGTAAATAAACCTCAAATTACCTAACATGGTCACCGTTTGAGTGCAAGGGCCAAAATCAACGCCAAAAGCGCCAACAACAATATGACCATAGGTGTTGATACTGTGACTGATCAGTTTAGTGGTTCATAATTCATCGGAGATGATTACTTACGTCCACCAAATTTAGCAGGTACAACGATGGCGCGAACAGTATTGTCGGCACTCGCAGACACAAGAAGGGAAGCCGAAGGATTAAACTTGAGGGCAGTTGGAGGAAATGAGTGGGCGTGAAGGATCTTGAGAAGGGGCTACCAAGGTAATTGAGTTAATTGTCGATTTCAGCAATCGAGAAACACTCACCGCCAACGTTTTGGAATCGAGAATCCCGATCGAGAGATCAGAGCATCCATATGAGATAAGTCTCCCATCAGAACTTTAAACTTCATCAGCAAAACTAGTACGGATAATTGATAGAGGACATACCTGACATCGAATACTGTTACAGGCTTTCCAGCAACTTCCCTCTTGATCAATACATCCCACTTCCCCACGTCCTCCTGAGGATCGCTCGCTGTCTCCTTCTCCTTTCCTTTCTCCTCTTCGATCTTCGCTGTAGCCTTCTCCTCCTCGGTCAATTTCGCCTGACTCGGTCCTGCAACAACTCCAAATGTGCATACCCACGCCTTTCTCGCCGCACCTCGCTTTGCGGGTTTGGTAGAGTTCAGGACAGCGTGAATGTTCAAAGGCGTTGAAGGGTTACGGGAAAAACGGGCCGAACGGAATATGGCTGGGACGATGTCGAAGCTTGGAGGGTAGATCGTTTGCTTCAATGTCATGGCCGTTCCGGCAGAGGGACGCAGGTAAATTAAGAGCGCATTCGTCGTGGCCACACACAACTAAAATGATATCAAAACCACAGTCTACAATGCTCAGTCGCAAGTCAAACCTACCCATTCACCCTCGGGGCCTCCCCAGTCAAGATCCACGAGTTCAGAATCCGTGGAAAATGCGGGGGCTGCAGGTTCAAGTGAAGGGAAATGCAGGATTGACACCCTATTATCGGTGCTTCCAACCGCGAGTAGCTTAGACGAGGATGAAAGGACAGTGAATTTCTGTAATTCTCAATCGGTATGTTTGAGAAGCAAGTAAGATGGACCCACTTGGTACGGATAATCGTCGGACCAATCAGCCTCTATGGTTTTCTGCCCTCCGACGAGCTCAATTCTAAAGAAGCGGTCAGCGTGGGACCATGCCATGGAACCGAAACCTACCGATTATCACTGAATGAATAAACTCTGCAATGGTCATTATTTCCAGCCTGAACGGCCGACGAAGAACCATTGATGCCCGTGACTATGCGCTTGGTCTACCAATGGCCTTCGCATTAGATTCACCATCTGTAGATTGCATGATTTTCACATACCTCTTTGTCGATGGCCATAGTCATGGGCGCATCTTCATCATTACTGAGGGGGAGTTCCGCCAAATAACTCAAGTATTTTCCATCCTTTGAGACTTTGCACAGTTTCTATATGTCTCGTGAGCACATCCTTGAGATTGGATGAACGGTAGAACAGACCTACCAGCTTGTTTTGAATGCCGCTTCGGGTTGCTCCGCCACCACCTCCAAGTACCAGATTAGCGTCGTCAGCCCAGTCAAGGCAATACACTGGGAAGGAAGGAGTTGGATGAGGGTGATGCGCTGTCCTGGTCATGTCCTGTAGCTTACGATGTTTACCTGAGGATTGATCGAAAGAATATTGGTCCCACCGCCAGCCGCCCATGTATTGCTCCTCTTCGTTGCCTGTTGTTGCAATCAACCAAATATGATGACGTTGAGAGAAAATTGTTACGTAACAGAATTGGTCTCCGGTTAAGCCAGCTGCCATCGGAAAACGGCAGGGAAAGAGCCGATGAAGAACGACCCGGGCAGCCGTCTTCTACATCTCCTCCATCTCTAATAATACCTTACCTTCGCACACTCTTCCAGGAGATCATATCATCCACAATGCGTCCCACTCTCCCATCTCTTATCAACATTCTTGTCCCCGTCAAGAGGTCCATCGACTATGCTGTGTGAGTGATCGCCTTTTGACCGTAGACGTGGACGTGTTCGGCCGAGCTCATCTTATGTCTACAGCAAAATCCGAGTGGCTTCTGACGGCAAGGGAGTGGACACCAATGTCAAGCACTCTATGGCAAGTCTACTTCTGCGTCATCTGTATAATTTACTGACTTCCAATTACAGAACCCCTTTGACGAAATCGGTAAGCTCCATGACTCGAAGTTTGGTTGGAAAAGTGCTGACCTAGTTCAGCCGTGGAGGAGGCTATTCGTCAGCGAGACAAGTCTGGCGAGAAGGTCGAATCTATCACTGCCCTTTCCATTGGCCCTCCTAAGGCTGCCGACACCATCCGTACCGCCCTCGCCATGGGTGCTGACACTGGTATTCACATCACCACCCCCGAAAACACTATTGTCGAGCCTCTCTCCGTTGCTCATGCTATCAAGGCCATTATCGAACGCTCAGAAAAAGCTGGAAAGAAATTTGACCTCGTCTTTATGGGTAAGCAGGCAATCGACGATGACAGCGGTGCCACCGGAGGTATGCTTGCTGGTCTGCTTGGATGGGGACAAGCATCTTTCGCTAGCAAGGTTGTGATCGAAAAAGGCGGCAGGATAGAGGTCACAAGGGAAATTGATGGTGGTTTGGAAGTTGTCGAGAGCAAGATTCCTATGGTCGTCACTACTGACCTCCGATTGAACGGTACGTTTGTATCAGATGTTTACTTGAAGACCAGTAGCACCTAACGTTTCTGAAGAGCCTCGGTATGCCTCCTTGCCTAACATCATGAAGGCTAAGAAGAAGAAGATTGAAACTCTCAAGCCTGAGGACCTCGGTCTTGACTTTGTATGTCCCGTGTATTTCAGACGCTCTTTGCTGACTCTTTTTCAGACTCCCCGACTTGAGACTGTTTCCGTTTCTGAACCTCCTAAACGAAAAGGCGGTAGCAAGGTTAGTCCGCTTTACATCGCACTGATACTTTTGCTTATATCTTGTAGGTTGAGACTGTCCAGGAGCTTGTCGCCAAGATGAAGGAAGCGGGTGTTCTGTAAGGTCGAAGTATGGAGTTACATTGAAATAAATGAGACTACAGACGTAACTCGATGCAGGCAATCTGCGAGACATACATATGAGATCACTGTCGTACATGTTTATCAGCAGTCCGTTCCGCTGCATTGAGCCCCAAGTTGATAGTAGTTGCACAAATCACTTCTACAGACCGTTGTCTCTTGTCCTTCATCTTCTTTGCGCGAGGTCAAGAAACTGGTGGCCGAGTAAAGAGGGGCGACCGCCGCCCACCAGCGCATTATTATTTGGGCCAGGCACGCTTGCTCTATTTTCTTTGACAACCCCTCGCTCGTCGAGCTTATTCTTCGTTATTGTTGATCTTGCAGGTTGGCTGCAACGCTCTTTACAACAAAACCTCATACGAACATACTTTTGCACTAATTCACTTCCGAAATTCCGACAAATTCAGGAGTGTGACATACGCTTTGATCCAATGCCCCTCGGCCGCCTGATACCCCGGCCGACATCTTGCACCTTCTCTTGCGCTCAGCATGTCAGTCGAACGGCAAAAATATCAAACAGCCGCACATACGCAGCTCGGACAGCAAACAAACAAGTTCCTGTAGGCGGCTCATCGCTCGTAGAGACTTTAGTGGAACAGGATCCCTATCAGCGAATATGGTTCATAAGACCTCTTTCCTTGATGATGTTTAACACAGAGTCGGCCCGAGCAGCTCATCTGAATTCTATATGGGTGCGTGTGACTGGTTAACTGCCTTGAAGACTATCGAGGCAAATTGTTTATGAACTCATTCTGTTTCCTCCTTCTCAGCGCAATTACCGTTATCACGAAACGCATATCATCCCTTTTTGGACTCTTTGTATTCTCTCAGATTTGCGCTCAGAAGCCATACATCGCCATACAGGAGGGCAAGATTACGCGAATGTGGCTCAACGCTTCTGCACCGAAATAGGTCTGAATATTGCAGCTGTTCCAGACAGTCATTGGTGCAGGTAAGTTCAGTTGGTGTCGTATTTTGTGTCTGATGTAAGCTAAAGCGCCAGCTAGTGGACTCTATTTCCGAGAAGTACTTCGAATGAGGCAAGGATCAATAGAAAAGTTACTTAACGGCTCTATGATAAGTTTATCAGATTTTCTACCCTCCCCAACTCCAGCACCGTACGTCAGGGATTTCAAGAACGTCGGTGCTCCTGCTCCTCTTCATGACAATAATCAATTTGATCCTGTGACAAGTCCTAAATTTGCATGGGGCCCACCCAAACTTGAGCGATCAGATATGGAGAATATAATTTCAGCCCACGATGCTACGTTCGGCGAGTGGGAGGATATCCATGTTCGAGTGAGAGATACAGTATGTTCAAGACAATATGGTGAAGTGACTTGAGCTGACATGCCCAGAAATTGTTTGCCATCCCAACATATCGTAAGCTCAAAATACGAAAATGCATTCAACAATACTTATAAATGACAATTAGGTCTGCTTTACAAAGTGTATCTACCTTCCGGAGAAATAGCTGTTACCGATGGCGAACTGAACGATAATGGCCACAATTTAGTGGTTGATTGGCCGAAAGGGAAAGCACAGTCATCTAATCATGTTAAACACGTATGTCTATAGGACATATAAGGACAGTACTAATCTCAAACTATTAGAACAATGGGCTTATCTTCAGTCGAACATGGCTTGATCACCCCGAGAGAGGCATAGGATATTGTTTGATGGGGGATCAAGGATCCTCCAGCGTTGTTTCAACCTTGTTCAATGCTATGCGCCGCGGGGGGCCCATCAGAAAAGAGACTTGGGAGGACGATAAAATCATCCCTCTGATAGGTTCCGCAACTGTCCCTCATCTACAGTCCCTGATGTGAGTTTATTTTATCATCGCAACAGGTGTCGAATTTATCCAGTTGTTGCGCAGGGAATATACAGGAAAAGTGTTATGTGGTCAAGGACAAGCTTTCTCTGAGCCATCATTCCCAATCGAGAAAAAGGCGACGACAACTTCGTCTTCTTCCCTTTTCTCCAAAGTTGATCCTACCATTCGAACTAAGCGTTCCGCTGCTTCTAACGTTTCTCCCGCATCTTCTCTATCTTCTAGATTATTCGGGCCATCTTCGATTAACTCTTCAGCTTGGACTTCCTCTGGATCCCACAGCAGCAAACGACAAGCTGTCTACGAGAAGTTTGCGAGAGCCAAGGCGGAAAAGATTGGCAGTTCCATCTATGGTCCATCTGAGCAATATGCTTTGAGAAAGCTTCACGACCGCAATGGATACTACGCAGAGCTGGGAGTGGAAAACCTCGCAGTCGAACTCCTTGATAAATCCAAAGAGAAAGAGGTCAATTCCATCTTGAAAGAGAAGTATTATACTTTGTGCAAAATCAAACACTCGGACATCGGAGGGGCAGAAGAGGATCAAGTGAGGTTGAATCGAGCGTACGAGCAAGTGGAAACTTGTACGTTACTCCCCTATAAACGAGTTGTGTCGAGAGTTGCCCTGTTGATCTGACGTATAACAGATGAGCAAAGGCGAAACTATCAGCTGAAGCCAGAAAACTGTCCATCTTTAGATTAGATTAGAAACATATATCACATATAACCAGCATTAGGAATACCATTGTAGCATTCTTGAATATGTATCATTATATTAGCACAAATATCTCATCACCCAGTCTCCCAAGTCTGTTCTAAAAATCTCACGTATCCCGTTGCGACATCCCCTTCTGTCCAATTTCCTGCCGCTGCTAAACCTCCGCTAGCCTGTGCCTTAACCTGCACCGTCTCGTACTGCCTTTTCAGTCTAGACATCTCACTGAGTGTTATTTTCTTCGCTGGTAGATGGAGAACCAAGGATGAAGACGATGGAGCTGGAGGAGAAGGTATGGGGAAGGTGGTGGAATTTGGCAGAGAAGTGAGGTGAGAGAGGAGGGAAGAATTTATGAGAGATGTGGTTGCCGTCAAAGTTTGAAGAGTATTAGGGGGTGGTTTACTCCTCTGAGCTCATAAGTCAAGATAGTGCCAATATTAGAGGAAAGCAATACCCACCTGAAGAACAGCAGAAGTAGGAGGTTTCTTGTCACCTTTTATAATGGCATTCCATATGTCTTCGAATGGTGGATCCTCATCCCATGGTACTGTAAACAGTGGGCTATCCCATCGCACCATGGACGACGGTTCTTCGTATCGCATGATAAGATTGTCGAACCTGCTTTCTAATTTAGCAATTGCTCTGAGAACTCAAAGAGCCATCACGTACGTAGCTTGCTTGTAAGAGCATTCTCCTCGTTTTTCATGCCATTTTCGACACATATCAGGTGGAGCAACAACATGAATCTTGACAGCATTGTCAACTATGATAACCACAAACACAATGACAAGCTTACAGTAGCGACTCGTGTATGTGCCTCTCGAGCAGCACAGTACATCTGATAGCGGAAGCCTTTTATATAGTTGGCAGAGTCCACAATGGTGATGGTGTCTGTCCCCAACGAACGGTTGACATTGGAGAACAAGCTTGCACGGCCTGGTTTTTCCTGAGCGCTGGCTGAGTGCTTATGAGCCTAGATATCCACCAGCAGTAATGAATACATACAATCATAGGTGGAGCGGGGTACATGAGATGACTCGTCGTCTACGACCACTACTTCTAGAGCTGGACCGTCATATTCCGGCTCTTTCAGACGTTTTGCAAAATATTGCTTGAGTTGCTGAGCGCGGGTGGACTTGCCAGAGCATGGGAAGCCGGTGATAGTGACGAGAGCCATTTAAGGGTACTTGGCCACCTGAAAATCAATGGCTCGGGAGTTATTACGATTACGTAGAGGTCTTTAGAATATACGACACGTCGAGAAGACCATAAAAAAGACGCTTCTCTTCGCCTCAAAGCGTTTTCTCGCTGCCGCCGTTACCGCCGCTGACCTCATTCTTCCCGGCTTCTCTTTACTTTCTCTTCTTCTCATTCGTTTTACTTTTTTAAATCCGGCAATAAGCCTACACGTTGCAGGAATACCCATGGCCAACCACCATGATCACGACAAGCCTCTACGCTCAGCGCTGGACCCAATTTCATCTCCATACTTCTCATCTTTAAATGGCACACTCTCTATCGCCAAAGAGGTCCTAATCGGTCCCTTTCAAGGAGATCACAGACGATCAGAGAGTGCTAGGATTTTGTCAGACCGTAGGTAACATCCATGGTAATTTCTTTAGATATACAGACATCGCTAATCTGGACACGTAGTCGCCCCATCTTTGATGCAACCGCGATTTCTGAATGCCGCCTCATCTAGCCAACAATCGCTTTCAAAGTCCTCACATCCCGGTGCACCATACCCACTGTTGCGCCTCCCAACCAACCTTCCTTTCAACAAGTCTTCCCGGCCAACTGCCTCTTCTCTTGCTATTTTGGAGGCAGTAGACAATCTTGCTTCGCTTTCGCTTGGCGATGTCTCGCATCCTCAAAATGGGCAAAACTCACCCAGCCTAATAAGAGGCTTCAAGGCCACGATACCCTCTTCAGAGCTGGCGAAGCAGCGGAGAAGGATGGTGAGAGGTGGAATTGTGGATGAAGATTTGGGAGGGAAGATTGGGTTGAAGAAACTCGGGGATCGAGCAAGAGGATTATTAACGGAAAAGGGAGAAGATGAAGAGGATGGGGAGCTCGGTGTGGGCCGGCATGCGGTGAAGAAGAGACGAAAGAAGAGGGAGAGCAGGAGATTCACGGAGGGAAGACATTTGGAAGGCAAGCTGAGGTTAGAAGATCTGGCCAAACAAGCAGACGAGATTGGCCAGGATAAGGAGAATCTGCATGTTAGGCAGGTGCGTCAAAACGTGATTTTATTTTGGTGGTTGTCGACACTTACATCTATCTAGTCCTTGATACAATCTGAAATTGCTGAAGTGGGAGCTAAGATTGACGCGTTGGAAGATATCCGCCGTCACCTTGAGGCATCCCTTCTTCATCTTCAAGAAGAGGATTTGGAATTAGATGATGAATTAGAGGGTGTGCAGGAGCTCATGGCCTCACCGGCCATCAAAGCAGCAGCGGGCGCAAAGTCATTACCTCTTAGCTCTAGTGGTGCTGGCATCAGTAACAAGAGCTCAAGGAGAAGAAAGGGTCCGGCGTTCCTGCCATCAGAACATGACGAGCTGCCATCTGGCGTGGCTTTCATGGTAAGTACGATTATCGGAGCGGAGAACAATCATATCTGATGTGAGAAACAGACCTTAAATGGACACACCGCACCTATCACCGCACTGGACTTTGACGAACCATACGGAATGCTTGTTACTGCCGGACAAGACGACGTTGTCAAGGTTTGGGACCTGTGTGATGGTGAGGAGATTGGACAGTTGCGAGGACATAGAGGTGAGTCAAGATCTTATGTGATGGGCCAGTGGTTGACAGTAATTCAGGGACTGTCAAAGCCTTGCAGGTCGAAGATACTTTATGTCTGACCGGCGGCGCCGATGGCAACGTTCGTCTGTGGGATCTGCGCATGGTTGAAGATTACGAAGAGCGTCTCCATACTCAGCTCGCAGAGCTTGCTCGACAGGATCCTCTCGAGAGAATAGCCGAGCAAAGAGCGCATGAAGAAGATGGAGAACATGCGGAGCAAGACGATGAACTGCCTGATGGCACTCTTCAGGATCCACAACCTGGAGATGGTAGTCCATGCGTGAGAACCTTGGAGGGTCACAGCAAGAGCGTCACATCACTGTATTACGAAGATGGATGCTTGGTCACTGGCTCTTCAGATAAGACGATCCGACAATGGGACGTTGCTACTGGGCAATGTGTTCTGACTATGGACATTCTGTGGGCGATCTCCAATCCTCCTCCTCCGCCGTCGTCTGTACCTCCTCAACGACCCCCGCGTCTTTCCCACCGTTCGTCAACATCATTTGGTTCCAACACATACGAAGACATTCTTCCCTCGCCCGGTGCTTCCTTGGTCGGCATGTCGGGAGCTGCCCTCCTCGGCGCCGCGACGGGCCAAAATTTCGCTGTCCCAACTCCGCCTTATGCTGATGGGACGTGGGAAATGTATCAAGACTTTGTAGGAGGCGTGCAGTTCTGGGGTTACGCTTTGGCCAGTGGAAGCGGGGATGGCGGCGTGAGAATGTGGGATATGAGGACGGGACAGGCACATAGGACTCTAATTGGACATACTGCTCCAGTCACTTGCTTGCAGTTTGACGAGCAATACATTGTCACGGGAAGTTTGGACCGAACTGTCAGAGTAAGTAAAACCTTTTACTGAATAGGAAGGGGTCGTTTGCTCATGTCATTTAGATATGGGATCTCCGCATGGGTTCCGTTTCGGAAGTCCACAAATACGAATACCCGGTTACAGCACTTCAATTCGATAGCCGCAAAGTGGTGGCGTGCACTGGAGAAAATGGCGTGGAGGTGTACAACCGCACGACTCACGCCCACTCGCGGTTGGTAGTCAACGGCCATACCAAGCCAGCGGAAAAAATGAGGTTCATCGACAAGTACTTGGTGTCTGGGGGAAGAGACGGATGCGCCAAGGTGTGGGCTATGTAGGAGAAGAGAAGTAGAAGAAATGTTGTGCCAGTACAAAATCAAGCAACAAGCAGTGCAATGCATCTATCATATCTCATCATTCAGCCATGTCGCTGCTTCGTTCTTGTCTTTTTTGTTTCCGTCGGAGCAGGAGTTTGGAGGTGGAAGTAGGCAAGCGGATCCTAACTGGGGAACGGAGTTTGCTGACGAATAACCACCACTACGCAGGAAATATATTTCTGATCCTTTTGCCTGATGTAGTCATTGTAATGGTAAGCTACTAATAGTATCCTTGGATCGACGCTCACGTTATCGACTGCAGCCACTTGCAGCATACTTTTCAAGAGGCCTACAATGGAAAAGATGCGTGATCACTACGAGAGCCGAAGGGAATCAATCCTGACGCGTCCGTACTCGTAAGGTGAAAATGGCGAGATACGGTGCACGTCCCCGCGTTCGTCACTTGCATCAATTTACTCTAAGGATTAATGTCGCCTTGACCTACCTTCTCGCTCCTCAGCTCGGCCATGTAAGGTCATGTAGACGCTTCATCCTTTCTTCCTTCCTCGCTGCCCGCTACGGGCCACGAGTGTCCACTTCATACCTCATCCTTCTTATTCCCACCTTCTTACCACCTCTCCTGCCATCGAAGACTACCTCAGTCTGAGAGAAATCGAAGGCATTTCAGACCCCAAAGAAGATTCGCCTATAAGTAAGAGGTCATTGCGATATTATTTCCAAAGCGTCATTACTTTTTGTACTGTAGGGTGCGCCCTCTTCAGATTTGCTGACCTGGCCGTGTCTCGGCCCAAGACGCGATCATCCTTTTAGTAGACATCAATCACCGCAAGTAAGGTTTCCCTACGCTTATCGCTTAGCTCAAATCAGCGCGCCTGAGCGGCCCACAGGTGGCGTGCTGTTGAACCAACTCCTCTCTTTCTCCCCCGTCTTCCTTATCTCGCAGTCCTTAGGTGAGTCAACCGCTCTTCCTTCCTCCCCGTCTCCTATAATAACCATGGAAACCCCAGATACCGCTTTGAACCGATTTCAGTTCCTTCTTTCCTACCAACCTCTTCTCTTTCTTTTACTTGCCATCATGGCCACTTTGTCAGATACTCCTGCTCGCATACTGTCGTCCATCACAGAGCTCACCGCCCCAAACTCCTTCCACACCCTTGCTCTTCCCCCTGGTGATGCAGGTGCCGAGCAAGATGGAAGCAGGAATAAAAGTACTGTGAACAAAGGCTCGGAAGATATCGTACCGCACTCTCGGCCTCCCGAGTCGTTGCCGCAAGTCGATGGCAGTGTGCAATCCTCAGCAGTGAGCGTTTGCTCTCATTTAACTGAATCCCGCAGTCAGATCCCCCAACCTGCTTCTCCATCAAGCAATCAACGCTCTTTTATACCCATTCGAAAGCTTCTTGGTGACGTTATCAGTCCTACCACTGCTTCCTGTACCACGTTTTCTTCCCTCAAAGCCCCTTCTCCTGGAGGTCTCCTTCCTCCCCCTCGTTCAGTCTATTCTAGTAAACCAAAACTCGTCAAAAGCATCGCTCCACCATCTAGCCCATCGCCTTATGGTGTCATCAGCGACGAGGCCAGGCGTAGATACCTCGAGAGGTACTACCCTCACAGCAAGCAAGCCAAGGCCCTCGGGGAGCAGGAGATTAAAGAAAAGGAAAGTACGGAAAAAGCCACAAAAGTCAAGGAAATGAGAGATAAGCAGATTGAGAAGATGCTTAAGGACAAAAAAATGAAGGTCAAATTTGGTGACCAGCAAGCACAAGGGCAGTCTAATCCCACTTCAGGTATAGATCTTACCGTTAATGCGCCCTACGTCGATACCAATGAAAAGGCCGCGAGGCAGCGGACCATTAATACATCTAACCGCTCTTATTTTGTCAGCCACCCTAATTCAAGGCCACATTCACATGCGAGCAGATCTTCTTTGGTTAGCCATCACTTCATTATCCTGCGGTTGGGCTGACAGCGATATCAGGATACCAACTCTCATAGGTCTGCTGCAGCCTCTCCTGGAGTTCTCCATCCGACTTTGCACAATATACCTATCCTTACCGACGATATGAAGTTCGACACCAAACTAGTTAAGGAGGATGTATTACCCACTAGGCGCCGCCACAGTCTCATCAAACGTCGTCCGCATAGCTTCCACGTTCATCGTCCTACCCCACAAAAGATGGCAAGTTATAATGGCGCACCAAGTCAGAAAGGGATCCCAACTGTGGTGACTGTTACATCAAATGTATCCGAACAAGATCAGAATAAGCATTCCGATGCTCAAGTGAGTTCATTGGTGGTTGGTGTGGTATGATTGAGATTGACGGAGAAATAGCCTTTCGATTCTTTGCTGGTCCCGGAAAAGGATATTTTGCACCCCGCCTGTCCCAGCTCGACACCTGGCTCAGCTCAGTCATATCCCTCCCGTTCATCTAGCATCAAGACTTCTGGGGATACTAAGAACATCGTTACTCTCACTAGAGTCTCGAGCATTCTTTCCTCTATTTTTGGTAGCAATAATTCGGACAATTCGCCAGACTCCAGAAGTTCCATGAAAGAACGACTTGCTATCCGAAGGCTGTCCAAAAGAGTTCAAAAGCAGGGAAATTCGAGTGCGAAATCTTCCCAGGGCTCCACACCATGCCAGTCTCCTGGTTCGAGGTCACCGCTCATATTGCTGGGGGAGCTCAGGCCAGAAGAGCCTACTGAAGAGATTACCAAACCTGTTCAAGTCTTTCGAACCTCTGGTATCTTTGGAATAAGGGACGACGGTTCAGAAGACTATGACGCTCAGGAGCACGAGCAAGCTCATGCTTTCAGTTCTACTGGTTTCAAGAGCATTCCTGAGCGAGCGGGCTCTCCGCATACTCAGTCGGATGGCGTAAGAAGGATCCTTTACGTGGAGAATCATGTGGAGGAACAGGACGACAGATACAAGGATAACGGTCAGGAGAAGGCTGAAGAAGTATTATTTCGCACGCCGCTTGGACCTGAGGGCCCTGTTGAGAACCAGACTGAGGGTGATGCGACTGTCAATCCATCCCAACAGACACTGACGACTGATGACGTGTTGGGGTCAAGCCACGATGCTTCCTTTTCGCCATCTGTTGCACATCATGCATCGTCTTCCAGTCACTCATCCACTGTGAATGGCTATGATAGATCTTTCTCCCTGCAGCATGTCCTTGTCACAACCAGCCCCGACGGACGTCATTCAGCTACTCACACTACGCCGGGTATGTTTGACGAAAGCATTCCAACTTCCCTGCCACCGTCCCCAGCTCTCTCGCCCCATCCTTCTTCGGAAACCCCAGCGTTTCAGACTCTGGCTTCTGTCCAGCCTCAAATCCCTATCCCCCCTTCTTCCTCCGGCTCTCTCACTTTTGCCCAGGACAGCATCACTCTCGGCATTGCAAGCCACCTACTTTCTGCCCACGCAAAGGCCCTACTCAAATATTCATCCACGATCAAGGACACGGGCGAAGCTATGCACAAGATGGCCGAAGAGAGTTTGGAGTGGGGAAATGTGTTGATGAGATTAGCTGGGAAGGTAGAGAACGAAGATACAACAACTAGCCGAGAAAGAGATAACAATTTGGGGGGTCTGCACCGTAGTGGGACGCCTTTAATGTTTGACGGCCACAGAAGATCTACTTCGGTTTACTCTCATGGGAAGCGAACAACAACCAAAGAAGTTCGCGATGATCACATGCGTGCAGCCGGTCTTTCCACACGACCTTACGGAAATGACCCATCACAAGATAGGAAACGTAGAGGAGTGTCTCTTCCGACCAGTATGCTGAGCGAACTACACGAATTGGGAGCCCTTGGCTTGATGAATGTGCACAAGGCTGAAGAAACTTGGAGAAATGCGATCGATCATCTTGCGGAAGTTATGGAAAAAGGGCAAGGTGCCCAAAAGGGGCAAGAGGTCCCTGTTGACAGACAGACAGCTGTTACCAACGGATTGAACGCCGATGCTACCACCGGTTCTGTTAGTGAGATGGTTGAACCATCACCTGCCATTGCTTCCTCCTATCCCGGCATCCACTATGATGCAATCCACCAACAAAATTCCTTTTATGGACACCCCCTGGACCCTTATTCGACCTTGAGGCAGCGAGAGGTTAAAGCTACTATGGAGCACCCTTCCGTTCATGCGTATGCTGCTCCTGAGAATTGGGCAGTCGCGCCTGCTTCTCCCACTGTTCCTCAAGTTGCTGATCCGGGGAATATTAATGAGCAACTGCAACTTCAATCTCCCTCTCACCATGCACCCATTTTCCATGAGCTATCAAGCGATATCAAATTTGCTGAAGCGATCAACAACAAGCAATCAGGGAGTAACATCACTGCTGCGAGTGGTACAGCCCTAGGTCGAGGAGGCATGTGGGGAAAGGCCGTTGCCGGGAGCAAGGTCGAAGGAAGGAAACTGAAGAAAGTCCAGGAGCAAGGATCAGGTTTTTCAGAAAATGGTACATTGAACAAAAAGAAGCATTGGTGGTCTAGAAGGAGTAGTATCATTTCTTAAAAAGATTAAACGAGGTCAAACCCCATGTCCCATTTATTCAGTCTCACTGTTCGTTTATCTAATTATAGAGTTGTACCAGTACAGTATTTTGTCTTTTTACAGACATTCATTTTAAAGCGAGACATAGAGAATTACAATTACATAGAGAGTACATATGATGATTAGTGACATGTTGGTACAACACTGATATTATGTTTATACGTATACCCGAATATCTGATTTCTGCTCCGGGCCATCTTCCTCCAAACCATCTTCTTATAAATCGGGTCAACGCCCGAGGGAAAGCTTGTTCTTCAGCATCAAGATTTGACCAATCTGAGGCCTAAAAGCTTCTCAATTCTACCCAATCCAACCTGAAAAGTCTCAACTTAAACCTGCCAGTACTTGTTCATGATGGATAACTTACGAGAAGATTATCGCGAGCGACGCTGAACGTAACGCGATACCACCCAGGAATATGGTAATGGTAAGCCGATCCGGGAGCCTAAAGCCAAGCCATTCAGTTGGATAGAATCTTCACAAGGGAGATAAGGCAACATACAATATAGACACCTCCATCAAGAAGTTTTTGGAAGATTTGCTTCTCTGTCGTAACATCGTCAAACTCCAAGGCGGCTCCTAGATTCACCCACACAAAGTTCCCTCTGACCATTGTCAGCTCATAGCATCATGGGTTTATACCAACGTCAGTGATACTCACGCATTGTGGTCGGCTACCGGTACGCCCCTATCTTCAAACCACTTCCTAATGAATGCCTGAGCTTCTCCAAGAAGTTGGCGGTTGGTCGTTATAAACTTCTTGAGTGCTATCTTATCCTGCAATAAGCTTGACCAGATGACATCTGCTGGGGAGGATACTGCTCAGACCGTTAATTTCAATTCTTAATCCACTATTCCATATCAATACTCACATTTCATAAGCATTGAGGTGTTTGCCATTGAGCGGAGAAGGAAAGGGTTGTGTTGTGATACCAGAGAACCAACGCGAAGACCGTTCGCGCAAAAGCTACCATCGTATTAGCACATCCTCAAGGTACTTCAGCGAACGCATAATACTCTTTGCTCATTCCATAGACCACTGTAAATCGAAAATCAGTTGAGCGAGGCAAGAAATAGATAAAAATGAGTACCCACCATGAAGCCTAGATTTATCAAAATTTATCCCGAGTTCCTCTTGCACATTGAGTGAAAGCATGCTTGTAAAGGGAAGCGCTTCGGGGAAATCTAATCAATGGACTTGGTCAGCCATCTTCAATCCGACAACGATGGCCGAATAGGTTTCTTACCCTTGTTATTGTAAACGCTGAGGGCGTAGATTTCATCTGACACCAAATGAAGGTCTTTGTTTTGACAAAACTTTGCATAGGCAAGTAGCGTTTCTCGAGGGTATGTGCGTCCGAGAGGGTTCTGTGGGTTACAGACGATCTGAACAAAGAAGCCACATATCAGTGTTGATAGAAACAGTGTGATGAAATAGATGACTCACCACAGCGCGTATGGTGATACCTTGTGCCGTAATCTTATCGTACACTTCTTCAAACAACTCCAAGCTTTCGGGGCCGAAAGCTCGTTCTGGAGAGAGATGAACTGGGATAAGCTTAACTCGTCCTCGGCTTATAAGATCTCTATCGAAGCCAGTGTAGCTGAGACAAGAATTCAGTGAAAGGACGACCACATATTGAAAGACCAAAACTCACTACGGAGCTGCGAGGAGAACAGCTTCATTTTCGTCCAAAATAGTGTGGAAGAGCTGGTCAAGGACCGCAGAGCAGCCCACACCTTGAAAATAATAACTCTGTCAGTGACGGTTTGATATTTGGGCATGCGGTGTGGCCAATACTCACCTGTGATGATTTGCTCTGGCAAAACCTTTTCGGCCGGATTGAACCATTCGTTGAAGAACGCACTCAAAGCTTTATTAATCCTTCGACTACCCCATAGTGAATCCCCATAAGATAGGTCTAGGGGAGTTATGTTACTGTGAAGTGCGGAAGAAAAAAGCTAGAAAGGCACACTGAAAGTCAGTCATACGTGGGTGACTGATGAGATGATGGATTAAGAAGAGGAAGTTCGCACGGACCTCCATGCATTGTTGTTGCATCAAAAAGTTCTCGGCCACACCCAAAGAAACGATACCTTTCGGGTTAAACCTGCAGTCGTACTCTGCAAGTCGCCGTGCCGTCAGCTGCCGAATAAAGGCGGTAGCCGGCATGCAACTCACGGTCTTGGAACAAGCAGCTGAACCGGTCAATCAGAGGACCCGCATCAGGACCTTGGGTCGCTCTGTCACTCAATTTCGGCCCAGGGTAGCACTTTGTTTGAACGCCTGTATGGTTGTCGTGCGCAGAGCCAACGACCTCTGCGCTCTCATCTTTGAGCGGAAGTGATGGGATGGTCAAAGTACCAAAGCAGGACATCAGAGTATCGCCGCTCCCGTCATTGTCCGTAGCTGTTGACCTCCTGACACTGCCGATATCGCCAACTTGGTTAGCTCCATTGTCTTCCAGTTGACGGAGGGGCAAGCGAAAGGGTGCCGGGAGGCCGCAAGGCGGCTGGAGAGAGTAGCGAGGGGATGTGTTGTCTGGAACTGGCATTGTTCGTGGTTTGTGGTTGCGGGAACGCGTTTCCAGTACTGATGAAAGAACGCATATATATAGAAATCGGTGGGTATCAGTTATCGGTTCATGTGACCAAACAGTCAGAGAATCAATTCCGAATTATCACTTCTGCCTCGGAGATCTCTTTCAACATCCCTGTCCTTATCTATTTACGCCACACGGTCTTTCCGAGGCTTATATTTTACATATTTCTGGAATATTCATATTTTTCGTTTGCTTCCCGATGGCCATCTCCATCGAACTAACTTTCGGCAATTTCATCTAAATTCTAACTTCCTCTCGTCCCTATCTGACCTTTGTCACTTCTCTCCGATAACTTCCGCACCAGATCTCAGATCCTACGTAGAGCGCGTGACATATCCATGACAATGAACCACATACATAACTAAGAGGCATATGAATATCCTACAACCATCATCTCAGGCCTCAGGCTAATACACTCAAAGTTATCTATCCAGTCAACAGCTACAGCAGAATACATGCAGCTTTTGTTTTTATAGCTCTCCACCACCCATAACCTTGAACGCCAAGTAACCCACACCCGCCAGCCCAACACCGAGACCTAGAGCTCGGATGATCAGAGTCACAACCAAGGCTTGTCTTACGGCCGTGTAAAAGGTAGCAAGTGCCTGACCAGACCAATTGATACGCCTGTCAGCTGCACGAGAGGGGCCAATGGCTGACAATTCCCAGGATTTCAGCACTTGTCGGTACCGACGAGAGAAGACCCTGATAAATACTAGTGAGCGGAGGCTAGACGAGCAGACCAAGCTACGCACCATATCCAAAAATTGACATCGGGATATGTGAATCTCGGGAATACCGCACTACTATTCTGTCAGCCTGATGGAAACTGGGCATCTTCGAACAACTAACGTCATATAAGGTCCTACACCTCTTCGTCTTCTACCTTGCGCCGCTTTCTCAATTGCCCTGTCCTTCTCTTCTTCCGCCAATGCTTTCCTCGCAGCCTCCCACTGGTCCTCAAAAGTACTGTGAGTGGTCACAGGAGTGCGAGGGGCCAGTTGAGGCTTGTATTCCATAACAGGAGTACTGGGTTGTGAGGTTGAAAGGTTCTGGCCTTCTGCTAATAGCTTGGAGGGTGCAGACGGATGATGAGAGATAAGATCCCTAGGGGAAGAGTGATTATCAGTGATTTACAGAATGATATAGAGCAGGATCAGCTTACAGGGTCATTCCCAAAGTCAAGCCCCAAAGCCTCAAAAATCGACTGCCATCCGCTGCATCGGTCCAGCTACCACTTCCTTCCAACGTTTCATCAAAATCCAAGGGATCAAAATTTTCAGCTGTTACGGCCGGCTCATCAGGAAGAAGCAAACAGCCAAATCTTTGACGCTTTCATCAGTGCTATAACATGTGATATGGAAAGACACAACCTACTTCATTTTGCCTATGAGATTTCTCAAGCACCATCTTACAAATTTGTTTCGGGGACTCAACCGCGTGCTGACATCAATTTCGACGTGCGACCAACGAGAAGGTGAAAAGGGAGGCGTAAGTAGAGAAAGAGGCACCCAGTGGACAGACGAGATTTCGGCCTTTCCAGATGTCAGTACATGATCGGAGACGCATTTGAGGAACTTACCGCCTGTAACTCTGGAGTCGGACTTATTGGCGTAGTTTGGATGAATACTGTCCACCTAATCAGTCCTGTTCTAGATGCAGCACATCAAACGTACCAAAGGGACTGAGGATCATCAACAGCCTTTTCCCTAAGCTTGTGGTCACCTCTCTCTCGTCTAACCGCCCTACATTCAGGAATTCTTTCTCAGCCAAATCTATTCCAATCTCTTCCCAGGTCTCTCTCAATGCGGTGTAATAGGCCGACTGATCGTCTGGTTCTTGACGGCCGCCGGGGAAGGCGATATGAGAAGCCCAACGGTGATGGGCTCCAGGAGGAGGTAAAGAAGAGGGAGAGGCACGGCGAATGAACAGAATCTCTGGAACAGTATTAGGGTGATTCACCCAGGCTGTACCATAGCGTCAGATGGTTACTCATTCGTGCCTCTCACGATGATCACTTACACAACTTCATAAAATCTTCCAGTTCAAGCCCTTCTCCCCAATCTTCCCTCGAAACAACATCTCCTGTCCATCCTTCTGGCTCATGTCCTTCAAAAACCAGCTCTTCAGCAGGTCTCAGGCGTATGATGATAGCTACAGATGCACGACGTGGCTGGGTCGGAGGGGACTGGATGAGGCGAGTAGGCAAGGCGCGGAGAGAGTGGATAAGAGACAAGAGCGCGGTTGATGGCGTTGCTGTAGGAGGCGAGGCTACCATGTTGCCGATATGTCTATGTCAGTTTGTTGATATCTTAAGAGAGGGGCGGTATATAAATCAAGGTATCCGCCCGAAAAACATACGAGGATAGAGGATATACGGACTACTTATCCGCTCAACGAATACGCACCTTTTGGGGAAATACACCACACCTCCACCGGCCTCGGTCGCTAACCGGTTACCTTGGTGTTACGTAATTGACCTAAGGCAGTTGCATCTTCTCACACGACCTACTATTTATACTCTACGTATTAGCACGACGCGCCACCGCCCGACGGAAAACAGACGGTAAACCTAATTATATTAAAACTAGATCCACAACTTTATTAAGTACGACGGATGATGACCCATAACAGGTAACTAATAGGGGCATTTAACGGCGTGGCCTTGATTTTCCCAGTCATCCGGCTGCCATCATGCAAGAGCTTCGACAGCGCCTCCTCTTCTCGATCTCTCATCAACAACAACGAATGACTCGCTCCATGAACTCAAGGATACGAATATCCCCTTGGTGTATATCTCCCAGCAAAGATCAAACAAATCTTGTCGATGGGGAGCACATAAGGGGCTAGCTGTATTGCAGACGAAGAGAGGAATATCTACCGCTATCATATTTAAAAGTATCATGCAATTAGTGTGGTGTCACGTATCGTAGAATTTCAGAATTTAAGATCCTACTTACCTACGCAGATACCGCGACAATGCAAAAGACCAATCTGTATTCATACTCGTAGAAGTAGACCCAATAAATATACACGATCACTCAATTCTCCTTACACGAACGCATTTACATCTAATAGTCATCGTCCTCACCTCCATCCATGCTTTCGTCCCCATCCATCGCGGCCTCTATCTTCTTCTTCCCCATCGATATCCTTATTTTGGGAGCAGTCGTTTTATCGCCAACAGGCTTGAACATTGGTGTACTGCTACCGCTTGCCCCTGCCGATGTTTCACCAACACTGTTCTCAGCCCCAGCGGCTTGCGAAGCCAAAAACTGTGGCACCTCATCGTCCCACATCTTATCGAACGCCTCCTGCATATCCTCCGCAGCATTGAATACCCAAGACCCTTCTTGATTATAGGTCCGCGCATTATTCCAAAGGAGATGAAGATCGTTGCGGAAGGAGGCAAGATTGTAGGAGGGTTTACCAATCTTGGCTTTGATTTGTGACATGGCGATAGGTTGGGCAATAATTCTATAGTAATCAGGATAATCCTGTGAAAAAAAAAAGAAAAAAGTCAGATGGAGCTAATCGCACCAGAAAAGGAACACGCTCACCTTGCGATTCACCGGAACCAAGAAGAATTGGTTGAGATCCTCTCCTAAATCTGACTTGAGCTTATTCACTTCAATGAACAGCTTGGTCATCAACTGCACTTCAGGCCCTTGCACCTTCTCCATCTTTCTTTTCTTTGTAGGAACCTCGTCCCCCGTCACAGATGGCGTCACGGAGCTACTTGGTCTTCCTCTCTTCTTCTTGATAGGCTCAACCACTTCCTTGGTGGCGACGACATCCAACGGTCTGCCCTCCGCCTCGGCTTGAACAAGTACCTCATTCATCCTCTTCCTCTCAGCCTTCTTCTCGGCCCTCTTTCTCTTTCTATCCGCCGCATCTTCGACATCATCATCCGAGTTCTCCAATGCAGCAATGAACTGGTCATCCGTAAGGCCATCGGTGTAGCGTACTTCGCCCTTATTTCGACGGCCACGTCCTTGTTCTTCTTCATTGGCAAGTTCCTCAGCCAGTTCTTGACCAATGTCGCGTCGGTAGAATGGTGGAAGCTCAGACTCTTGCATAAGAGGGGGAGGAAGTTCGCCCTTGCTGCCAGAGGCGCGCCATTCAGCAATTTTACGCTCCTTGCGCTCGTTATCCATTGCTGTAAATATACCGAGCTCATTATCTCCACGCGCAAGAAGCTCGTTGAGCTCATCGTCGTCAAGCTCGTTGGTCTCTTCGTTGTCCTCCTCAGCACTGGTCTCGAAAGCTTTTTGAAGAAGCGCTTCGTACTCTGCACCAGTAGTAACCTCGTCGAATTTACCGGCTTGAATGACTTTACCGTCAATCTCCAACTTTCTCTGAGCTCTGGCGAGGACCAACTCCTCGACAGTTCCAGACGAGATTAACCTTAAAACCCTAACTTCCTTCTTTTGGCCAATTCGATGGGCTCGATCTTGCGCTTGCAAATCAGCGTGGGGGTTCCAGTCAGTGTCGTAGATAATGACCGTATCGGCTGATTGAAGATTAAGACCGAGACCACCCGCACGAGTGGAAAGAATGAAGACTTGATATGGAGAATTGGGGTCATTAAAAGTTGAAAGAAGGGTTTGACGGTCTTCGGCCTTGGTGGAACCATCGAGACGGCAGTATTTCCAGCCTCTGAAATCAAAGAAGTCGGAGACGATCGTCATGATTTCCGTCATTTGGAAGAAGATTAAAACCTAAAGTACTTCACTTAGCCCACAAGTCTCTCAATTATCCATCGTATCACATACCTTGTGACCCGTCTTGAACAGTTTGGGAAGGATCCTGTCTAACAATTCAAACTTTCCCGCTACTCGAATGATTTGTTCATCTGTCGTGTTGCCAACAGTGAAATCTTCGTCGACCTCACGAAAGACGTATGGGTGGTTACAAATCTTTCTGAGCTGCATAAGGGCGTTTTGCAGGTTTTGTCGTTTTTGAGGTTTCCTGCAATCTTGTTAGAGCTCTGTAGCCCTTTTACAATCAAAAGAAAAAAGTACTTACGCGACAGACATATCCGTAGGCAATGTCTTGTACTTTTGTACACTCTCATACAGCTTCCATTGCAAGGCACTCATCTTGGTGTAGATGACCTTCTCCACCTTATCCGGCAACTCAGATTCGACGTCCTTCTTCAATCTTCGCAATAAGAACGGGCGAAGAACCTTGTGCAGACGCTTAACGACGAGCAAAGCTTCTTCTTCGTTCATCTCCATCTTTTCACCACCAGTGTTGGCAAAGGGAGCGTTGAACCATTCATCGAAAGATTTGACGGAATTGAAAATCTTTGGCAAGACAAAGTTGAGCAAAGCCCACAATTCCGGAAGATTGTTCTAATGGCTTGTGAGAGGATGATCATCTACGCAGCATGGAATATACTCACCTGAAGAGGGGTACCGGTCAAAATCAACCGATATCTTGAAGAATAATATTCATTTAATGTTTGGCTCAGTTTACTCTTGACATTCTTCATCCTATGACCTTCGTCGATGATCATGTGAATCCACTTGATCCTGCTCAAAAGCGGTCGCTCCTTGATAATGTATTCGTACGTCGTGAGACACACCTGGAAGTCGATGGCACGCAAGCGAGGGTAGGCCTCTCGACGGACAGCAGGAGATCCCTTGAGGATAAGAGTACGAACGGCAGGAGCCCAGCGCTCAAATTCCATGGTCCAGTTGGTAAGGGTAGAAAGTGGAACGATGACAAGGAAGGGACCTGGTTGCTTCTTTTTTTCGATGAGATAAGTGATGAGCGATATTGTTTGAATAGTTTTACCGAGACCCTGTGGTGCAAGTCAGCACGACGTTGTCTTACTAGAGATGATAAACCTACCATTTCATCGGCAAGAATGCCGTTCAACCTGTTGTTGTACAAACTGATCATCCACTGCAAACCCTTGACCTGGTAGTCCTTCAGAGTACCACCACTCAAGATACTCGCTTGCTTCGTGACCTTTTCTTGAATCTTGTGCGCAACGGCATAGTAATCCACCTTGCCGGCCCTTCGCTCTGCTCCAGATTCCTCACCATCCTGTCTCTTCGCACCAAACATCTCTTCACTAGCGACACCCTCTTCTTGCTCAAAGGGCACGGCCATAATAGCATCGCGATGGACATCGTCATTTTGTTGTTCAACAACGGCGGCAGCAAGGGTCTCGAGATACTGGTCGGTCTGGTCCATAAGGTGGGAGATACGCGAGTCTTTGGCTTCACCAAGCAAAGCAAGGTACGCCTCTTCGTCATCGTTTCTCAAGGCCTTCAAACGCTCCTTGGCAATTCTCTCGATCCTCTTCTGTTCTTCCCTCTCCGTCTCAGCATGCAACTTCATCATCGCTCTACCCAGTCGCTTCATCTTATCAGCCCCTTGACCTCTCGCTGTGCTGACGCCCGCACCGATGAGAGCTTGACCGTGCTCGCAGATAGAGTTAATATAAGCAAGGTGACGTTGCTTGCCCCTTTGCTCACGTTCAGTACGTTGTCGACGTTCAGCGGTTTCTGTCGCTCGTGCATCACGGAGGGTGTGTGTTCGGAAGCGTCGGAACTGGGAACGGTCGGCAGGGATCTGGGAAGCACCATGCATGGCGCGGACTACATCTTCTCTCAAGAGTCGTTGCTTGCCTAGAAGACGAAGGCCCATAAGCTCAATACGTGCTCGCACACCCATAGGAGTTCCGGGCTTCTCAGATTCAATGACGTTGGGCACATCGCCAGCTCCTGGCTGTCCGAGACCAGCTGTAGAATCCATGTTCTCAAGCTCTTTCATCCTCCACGCCATGCGAGTTTCGATAAATCTGTTTCGTTCTTCCATAAGGAGATACGGGTCAAGACCGCGAGGCATGATAGAAGGCGTTATAAGTCGCTGACGTTTGTGGAGAGGATTGATGACTTCTTCATCAAACTTGCGCTTGGAGTAGAAGGACGGGTCGGTATAGGCATTGTAAGGGTAGATGATGGAGGTTTCGTCAAATTCCATTGCGTACGGAGGTTGAGAAGGCCCATCTGGAGGAGCCGCACCATCAGGTCCTTCAGAAGTCTTGTCCTGCTGTTCTTCTTTTTCTCTTGCTTTTTTCGCTTCAATACTGTCCTCCACAACAGCTTCAACAGTCTTATCTGCCACCTTGCCCTGGATGCCGTTCAATCCCGTTGGTACAGGTGGTTGACCGCCAATTCCTGGTGGGGGCGTTCCTTGAGCCGCCGCAAGCAGATACGAAGGAACCGGCTGGCCTCTGGAGAGATGTTGATAGGCAGCTGCCTGAGTACGGAGCTGAGCGATTTGGGTAGGGTTCATAGAGACATGGGCTGGATTTGAAGGGCCAGCTTGGCCGTTGGTGCTAGCTGCTGTGGACGTATCGGCTGGACCGTCAGGCTTGTTGGCCGCCGCAGCTCTTTCTTGTTCCAGTTGCATAGCCCGGGCGTACATATCGAGAATCATCTTGAGTTTTGCAAGCTCTGTTGACGACTCTTTTGAACTTCCGGCCGATTGCAGTTCGGTGATCCGCTGCAGATACAGTTTAGCGCCGGGATACATGCTTGGATGCGAACACTGACCTTCCGGATGTTTGCGATACGGCCGGGGTCCATGTTTTTGAACATCTCGAGCTTGCGCTCATCGTCGATGACGAGGGGAGCGGGACGGGGTTGTTGTGGCTGGGAGTCGGACATATTTGTTGTGACGTGTTTAGTGGACGCGTCGATGTTTTGGGTGTACAAGGAGGAGGCGGGGGCAGGTGCCGCCTGGCTGTGGGTGGCGGGCGCGGAGGAGGACAGCGACGAAGGAGGGTGTACGCTGCTGGCGGGGGCGGTGGAGGCAGGCGGGTGACGACGGAAGAAATTAGTGCTCGTTCTCTGGCAACAGCAAACGCAGACGGAGTGAGGCGCACACACTCTCCCACAGAAAAGGCCTCACTCTCGTCCCAGCCGGCGTTATCGAGTGTGGCACCCTGCGTCCGCCACTTATCCGTCGTTCTTGCCACCCAACTCCATGCATACCCCTCTTTGGATGCACTGTCATTGCCGCATACACTAGCAATATGAGATCACAGACACATACATAAGGCTGCCCAGGTATACCCTGCTACACATGCGCCAGTGTCCTCCCCTCTCACGTCTTGGCCGTGGTGTAAATACTGCTACAGTCGTCTTCCTCAGATCCGGAACATCACCGTGCAACGGTTTGGGGGTTCCGGATCTCGATTCTCCGGTTCTCGAGGAGGTTGGATCGGGACAACGATAATTTGATTACGTAATTGGGCTTTTACTGGTTGCGTCACAACATATCTATGGTCAGACGGGTCAGACTCACTCAGTGTGCATGCCAATTATTAGAAGATGATTATAGAAACTGTAGACAGATGGGACGGCAGACGGCTACGCGTCAGAAATTATTTTATAGAATGCATTCCGACCTTCAGAGGAACTCAGTTGCGCGCCTATTAATAATAGGCTCCCGGTGACTCTATGGGCCTTCCAAAAACCTATGGACTTGAGATCCGGAAGTTGGCCCCCCAAGAGGTTCCGGATCCGGATCTGCCCAAATGTCCGGATCTCAACTGTCTGTACGGTGGCAGACAACCTGAATGCACCCAGAAGGGTTCCGGATCTGCCCAATGTCCGGATTTGAAGGTTCCGGATCTGAGGAAGACGACTGTATCTTATAAAAGTCTTTCCTTGCAACGAGCGTGTTGTTCCATTCTCCCATGTGCCATCCTGAGCCATGTGGTCTGGTCAACCCAGTCGTCGTATGTCATACCTCGATATTCGTACTATGCAAGCACCGACGACTTGACCTCGCTTCTTCTTTCCTCCCTCCACAACTGCATCATACCTGCCTCCCTTATCCTCTCGATGTGGTCACAATGTCCGAGGCCTTGTTGTTCTTACACGGAACAACATTGTCTTTAAGACATTTCTTGCTGACGGGCATCCGACGCCAATGCCGACTCATATTGCAGATTCACTGATTGCAGCTAACCAAATGCACATCAACGGCCGGTCAGCTTATGAAAGTATCAAAAGCCAGCAGAGAGTGGAAAATGCGGCACGAAATGGTGGCTGCATGCTGCAGTTAGTCCTGGCTCATTGGCACCTCTCTTCACCACTCAGTCATATGAGCTTCAAAAAGGTCATGATGATAATAGGCTTGGATGATGAACGGAAGAAGACAAGGACGACAGATAGCAGACAGCAAGCAGGCAGTTATTGGAGGCAGGATGACAGACGTTCCGAATTAGGATCAACGTCTTTTGGGCCCCAGCGAGCTCACAGAGGTGCCCCGGTCGCCCCCGACGTCAATAGAAGTGTGGAAGGCACCAAGGCGAAAGACCCCGCAGCTATAAGAAATTGACCGATTTCTCAACCGTCGGTCCCTTCTTGCTCCTTCTATTTTTTCTCCTTGCTCCCTTCGTTGATCATTCCTCAAATCATCCATGATCCATCATGAGCCTCTGCGTTCGTTGACCCCGTGACTCGGAGATCAAGTAATAATCGGCCCAATCGTCGGCACAGCGCGGCACGACCCTGAGTGTTAGCGTCAATTAGTTACTACGTACTGAATGCTGGTGGATGCTTCGTTCTGCCTTCTGCTGCGCTGCCATCTTACACTCATCCCTCAGACGGCTGATGATCTTCACTCTTCACAGCGGCTTACAGCTACAGACCACAGAGTACAAGCCAGCTGCCAGCTGACACCTCTTTCCGACTATTCCACATGCATTTCGGGCCGATAAAATTCGGTATCATAACATCTCTACAACATCGTACATTAACTCTCTATCTGTATCGGATCGGAACGTCTCTCGAAAGTAATGGACTTGTCACCGACCTGGCTCTTTGGTAGCCTCTGTTTCTAATAATAGAGGCACTCAAGTGATTGTCATGCATCACTGGACCAGTTCCAACTCGACTAACGAACTTGCCAGGTATATAGCCCGATTGCAAGTAATAATTGGGACGGATTAGAGCCCTGTCATATTCGCTTTCAATAGACTACTAATCATCCTCTTATTCTCACCATCAACACTGCCGACAAGCCACAATGGCAGGAGGAAATTTTGCTTTCAACGCTGTACCAAACAACACAGCGGCTTCATGGTGGAATGACCCGGGATTGCGGAAACTTGTCTTCTTCATGGCCATATGCACTATCTCTGCCGTGAGTCCATTCGATCGGCTCAGGACGTCAACATTGACATTTTGTCAGGTAGGCAGTGGTGTCGATGGTTCTTTAATCAATGGCCTTCAAATCATTGATTCCTGTAGGCTTCATACCTTTCATATTTATCTTCCATATCTATACACATGTGCTAACTCCCTAAACAGTCATGGACAACCTGGGAGATATATCTGACAACTACCTCGGCCTTGTTATCGCGTCTTTCTCTCTTGGTGCCCTCCCAGCCTTACCCATCTCTGCCTATTGTATGGACCGCTTCGGTCGTCGTTCGTCTCTCCTATTAGGTTGTATCTCTGTCATCGTGGGAGGCATTGCCCAGTCTTTTACCCATGGTGCCAATGCGTTCTTGGGCACAAGATTCGTCATTGGCTTTGGTATTGCCCTTACAGGTACATCAGCACCAACACTTTTGATGGAGCTTGCACACCCTAGGATGAGAGGTCAAGCAAGTCTGTTGTACAATTGTAGCTGGTATATCGGTGCTGTCATCATTGGATGGATCACGTATGGAACCTTGGTAGGGATGACTGGTAACTGGAGCTGGAGGTTGCCGTGTCTCCTTCAGATCACCCCAGAGATCTTGCTAGCTGTTATGTGAGGCCATTCTCGGTTTCAAGTAAAATGATATATTAACGTATCCTTAGCACTGTTACACTGATGCCCGAATCCCCTCGATGGCTGATTTCCAAGGGTCGCAACGAGGAGGCTCTCAACACTCTTGCCAAGTACCATGTTAGTGTCTCAAATCCCCTGCAATGTGCCACTATTAATTGAAACACTTTATAGGCCAATGGAGATAAGGAAGATGCTTTAGTCAAGCTGGAGTATGACGAGATCGTAGAGGCCTTGGAGCTCGAGAAGACAAGTCAACATGGCACATCCTACCTGACTCTTCTCAAAACCCCAGGTAATCGTCACCGTCTTATCATTTGTATCCTTGTCGGTTTCATGTGTCAATGGTCTGGAGTGAGTGTTTCCATAAACTATCATCCCCGCGAGCATTTGTTTATGAGTGTATTAGAACGGTATTGTGACATACTATCTTTCCCCCATCCTGACCACTGCCGGTGTCACATCTTCCGCCACTCAAGCGCTCATCAATGTTTGCATGAACATTTGGAACTATCCGTGGGCCATTGCTGGGGCTCTTTCAGCCAACAAGCTCGGTCGTCGACCCCTGTTCTTCATTTCTACAGGGGGCATGTTGATTTGCTACATTATCATCACCGCTTTGGCCGCCGAGTTCACCAAGACCGGTAAACCAGCGGTTGGGTATGCTCAGGTAGCATTCTTGTTTTTCTTCTTCGGTGAGTAACCCATGGGATGGAACGGCTCGGTATCTGACACGTGATAATCAGCATCATACGACTTTGGTTTCACAGGTCTTCAGTCGGCTTATCCGATTGAAGTACTTCCGTATTCACTACGCGCCAAGGGTTACTCTATTACCCAATTCTGTATCTATCTTGCAATGTTCTTCAACCAGTTCGTCAACCCCATTGGATTATCAAACATCTCTTGGAAATACTACATCGTGTATGATTGCATTCTGGTGCTTTTCCTGTTTCTTCAATGGCTGCTCTTGTGAGTCGGACAAGTTTCTTGACGATCGACTTTAAACTCATGGTGTCTTTAGCCCAGAGACGAAAGGCCGTACCCTGGAAGAGATTCGAGAAATCTTTGACAAAGAACCACTAAGCTCCACGGAAGGTATGGGCGCCAATGGGTCAGAAGCTTTGGATGATGGTGGGAAGGCAGAAGAAGCATATGTCGAGAACGTCGGCTCGCGCGTGTAACCTTATTGTATCAAGCGGCGTTGGGTTCGGCGTAAGGGTTTCCAAAAGCTATTTTGCCCTAATTATGTAGTTGCTATTTGTCAAGACTTTTCATAATGGTTAGTGAACGTGGTTGCAGAGTTGTCACAGGACAGTTGATGTATGCACGGACTCATTGCATACCCAGTGCGCAATTAGGCATCATCACTCAGACCTTCGTCCTACCTTGGACGCTACGTATTCTCTAACCTTGTTTTGTTCTTGTCCGCCGACACCCTCAATCTCTTCGGCCATTTGCCCCTCGGAGTTTGACCGTTCACGGTCCGCTCCAGCCTCAATGAGCACGACAGCAGCGTCTCCATGTCCACTTTCCATCGCTAGGTGCAGAGGTGTGTTACCTTGATAATTGACCACCTTATCAGCAAGTGTCTTAAACAAATAATTCCATAAGAATAAGACAAAACAGAGGCTTACCAGCACGGTCAGCGGTATTCAACCTCGTCTTTGGTCGTCCCTCTGGGGGGTTCAAGAGTAATTGCAAAAAAGCATTGTTACCTGTGGTTGCCGCTCGGTGAAGGGGATGCTGTGACGCTCGGTCTTTGGCATTAATCTGATTGATGAGAATAAAGGTAAATATTTGCTCCTGAGTGTTGGAGCATGCTTGACACTTACATCCGCCCCGTGGTTGATGAGCAAACGGCCAATCTGCAACGACGTTAGTATCTGTAGATATTGGGACACGAGAGGCACCTACAGATACGTTTCCCTTGGAAGCCGCATAATGTCTAGCATTATCAAAGAAAATGAGAGTGGTTAGCAGCTACAACTGATTTCAGACACAGAGGACAAACTCACAGGGCCGTTTGACCCTTCTCATTCACTGCATCGACTTTGGCACCCGCACCTATCAGCTCTCTGACTATTTCAGGATGCCCCGCCGCAGCTAAAAATGGGCATTAACAAGGGGACTTTTGAATAAACCCAGCTTCCCGCTAGTTTATGAAAGCCGAATGAACCAACAGGCAATCATCAACGCCGTCCATCCCATAGTATCTCTCGCTTCCAAGTCAGGATGGTAATTGAGCAACAGTTGGAGGACAGAAAGGTTTGAAGTTGACGCTGCCCAGTGGAGCGGAGTACGGCCATCCTGTGGGTAAATTCGAATTGAAGGCATCAAAGAGAGCGCGAGCACAAGGACAAGATAGTGGGGCGAGGCGGGAATAACGCAAGGTCAGCATATGTCACCTCTCGAGCCAGCCAGAACGTACTTCGTCCTTCGAGTTAATAAGTTTAGGATCGTCATTCAATAATGATCTCGCAAGACCTATCTGACCTATGATGAAAGTTAAACAAACCTTTTTGAAGATGATAGCCAAACAAGAGGCAAAGAGTACTAACCTTCCAAAGCCGCTTTGTGAACGCTGAAACTTGACATATCTTTCGCAAATTTTATGTATATTTATGAAGAGAAGGATGAGTTAACTGTTGGAAAGAGCTATAAGTGTCCAGTCCGATTAAAAACTACAGAAGACAACAGTGATATCGACGACAGGTGAGATGATCCATCGATCATGGAAACAGTCATACGTAACGCGTCGTCAGCGAGACGACTTGAATTCTCAAGGTGGAGGTGGAGGCATGATGTAAGTCTAAATAATTGGACGGACCGAAGCTGCATCCGTCCGTCAGACTCGACGCAGCATGCATCGACCGACAACAATGGTCAGTTATAAAGTGACAAATGATGCCAGAAACAGACTGAACATGTACATCAATGCAGCTTGATTGAAGCATACATGACATCAGTCGCGCGACTCCAAGTCTACCTAATCATAATCCTCGATGACTGTCCCGATGTTGTTGATTTCGGCTTGCTCCAATACAACTTTTGAGATGGCGACATCTTGAATACCAAGACCAACCTATAAGAGATTGGCATTTAATATATCATAATATGCAGTATTGATTATTACCCACTGATTTGAAGATGATGACCTCTTTTTCAAAAATATCTCCGCTGTCTTTGACAGCACCTGGCAAGCCGGCCTCTTCTAATAATTCGCCCAATTCGACTAATCCAGCTCCTCCAGCTACCTTAATTCCATCATCGATAATCTCACCAGCTTCTCTCTCGCAAGCTTTTCTGGAATCAACGACGACTTTGGCTGCCCGCTTCATCAAAGCCTGATCTACCTCGTGCATCTCCGGCTTGTACGACCCGATCATAATCACCCTAGCACCAGGCTTGGGACAAGTAGGTGAGGAGTCGAAGAGCGGTGTAAGGGAGGAAGTCGCGGTGACTATGACATCGGCCGTCGCCACCAGCTGAGACAGCTCATCGGAAGGAGAGGAATGCACTGAGAGAGAGACTCTGGCTGCTGGGAATTGCGATTGGATCGCAGAGGCTGAGGATTGGGATCTTTGATTTATTGAGCGGACGACAAATGTCACTTGAGAAAAGGGATGAAGACGAAGAAAAAGAAGTGCGTGGGATACACATTGAGCTCCGGAGCCAAAAAGAAGAAGATGTTTTGTCGTTACGGCTGGAAAGAGGGACAAGAATACAGCTGAGCCTAGAAATGCAAGTATCAGCGGCTGACAATCGTGAACATGCTTGGTTACGTGTAATATATACCCACCACATGCATTGCGCAAGGCAGTTAGCTTTCGAGCATTGATGAGGGCTTTGGCTTTTCCGGATACCTCGTCCATGATGATGGTACTTGCTGGGAGACCTTCGGCAGAGCTACCGGATGGCACAGAGACGATTTTACATGCTGTTGTGGTTTGCTCCTTCCCACCCCCTCCAGTCTGTCCAGAGGCCCCAGTAGGCGCTCGAGAAGGCATGAAAAGCATGGAAAACTTGTCCGAGTTAACCGTCAGCCTGTGAGGCGTTTGAATTGAGGCTGCACCTTGTTGAATGTTGGTCACGCCTTTCGCTTGACGGGTGAGAGCTCGGAAGACATTGGCTTGGGACTCTAATGCTGGGTCGAGTGGGAGTGTAGCTAATATGCTGTCAACTTGCGAGCCGGTGAGGATGCGAAGAGACATGAGGAAGGGGAGCTGCGAAAGTCGGGATGAGCAGGGGTGGTACTGATAGTAGACTTGTAACGTTTACCTGAGGAAATTGTAAGCAGGCTGAAGGAGGAAAAGAGGCGTATGCTGTACCTGGTATATTTTATATAGCTTGTGATGGTGTTCCACTGATGAATACGTTTCATGATCGCAGTTGATAAAGCTGGCCGCTGTTATCAGTAGTGACTTATTCCGTCCGCTGTCGGCAATGTGCGGGGCCGTCCTCTTTTTCTGATCTCATGCTTTTTCACAAAACCCCCTTCATCAGCTCTATGCAGCGTGGGCCGGCATTTTCTGAGAGACTGTGATCGCACTGAGAGATTACCATGCTATGTCGAAGATCCTGTCCATGAATATAGCGGCTGAAAAGGCCGACAAATAACCAGTGAATGCAGAACGAACAGGTCTGACTGGCGCCGATAAAAATCATTACTTGTCGTCGATATATGTGGAAAAAAGTCGTTCATTTTACGAGATTTTGGCTTTGACCTGTAATAATGGAAGTCATATTTACGTATGTTCGATTCGAGGACCTTTAA